>NC_139221.1:293283927-293561427 GCF_055691185.1 Crinia signifera | reverse complement strand
ATTTAGCAACTTTTCACCCAATTCTGACAGTTTGGGCTGAGAAATCGGTTAAAAAAGTGGCCAAATCGCATGTTACATAGGGGTTTATTCTAGTTCATTCTTTCTGACAAAATCCTTCTTAGATGGACAAAACCATGTGCACTGCAGGGGGGCAGATGTAACATGTGCAGAGAGAATTAGATTTGGGTGAGTTATTTTGTTTCTGTGCAGGGAAAATACTGACTGCATGATTTTACACTTCAATATAGATCTCACTTTGAAGAAAAACCCCACCCAAATCTAATTCTCTCTGCACAAGTTACATCTGCCCCACCCGCAGTGCACATGGTTTTGTCCATCTAAGAAGGATTTTGTCAGAAAGAATGGACTAGAATAACCCCCATAGTTACATAGTAGATAAGGCTGAAAAAAGACCTGCGTCCATCCAGTTCAACCTGGTATAGATATCCATTGCTGATTTGGTAGGTTCTGATATTTTACAGACAGATTATATTTCTTATTTGTACCCATGGATGTTTTTCTCCAGTAAATGTTTGTCCAACTTTGCCTTGAACGCATTTAATGAGCCAGCCGTTACCACCTCTCTGGGAAGAGAGTTCCAGAGTTTGACTGTTCTGACCGTAAAGAAATTCTTTCTACTAGCTGAATGAAATATTTTTTTCTTCTAATCTATACTCATGCCCTCGTGTCCTAGATTCCTTTCTAGTAGAAAAGAGGGTGTGTGACAGTTCCTTATATTGGCCCTTGATATACTTGTACATGTTGAGCATGTCCCCCCTTAAACGTCTCTTTTCCAATGTAAATAGTCCCAAATTGCTTAAAAACTCCCCGTAGCTTAAATTCTCCATTCCCCTAATAAGCTTTGTTGCTCGCCTTTGGATTTTTTCTAATGCTATGATGTCCTTTTTATAGTGTGGGGCCCAGAACTGCACTCCGTACTCGAGGTGAGGTCTCACCAATGCTTTATACAGTGGCATAATTACCCTTGAGTCCCTAGTTTCCATTCCCCTCTTAATACATGCCAGAATTTTGTTGGCCTTTTTTGTAGCTACATTACAATGGAACTACATCCCAGATTGCTGTCTATTTGGACTCCTAGATCGTTTTCAAGTATGGAATTACCCAGTTCCTCTCCGCTAAGGTTGTAACTTGCACACTGGTTGTGTCTCCCAAGGTGCATAACCTTACATTTATCTACATTGAACCTCATCTTCCATTTTTTTGCCCACTCATCTAGAATTGCAAGATCATTTTGAAGCATGGTGACATCTTCTGATAATTTGATGACTTTGCTAAGTTTTGTATCATCCGCAAAGAGGGATACATTGCTGAGTAACCCCATCCAAATATCGTTAATAAAAATGTTAAACAGAATGGGCCACAAAAACCGAACCCTGGGGCACTCCACTTAGTACCGGTATCGTATCTGATACGGCACCATTCACAACCACTCTTTGTTCTCTATTACATAGCCAATTCCCTACCCATCTGCAGATATTTTCACCCAATCCTAGGTTCTCCATTTTATTAATCAATCCCTGTGTGTGTTTGACATTAGATCCAACGCGGGTTTCCATGCACATCAGACTGGAGACGGAGATTGGACAGTCTCCCGCATCGAGAAATGAGATCGTATACAATATATCGCATGCAAAATGACCTTCCCGGGTGGTTCAATGGGGAACCTGTTACCCCCCCCCCCCCCCAGGAGAAATCGCAGTAATCTATGGGGGCCGTTGCACTCATAAATTTGCCATACAATTCAGAATTTTCAGTTTGATTCCTCTTTGTATAATTACTTTTCTGTCAAATGTAAAATGTCTAAAATTTAGAAAAATTATATTTTGGAAAAAAGTCCTATCAGTGTAAGGGTTTCTATTCCTTCCGCCAAAAAAAATTCTAATTAAATCAACCAGTAAAGATATTTCAAGCACAGAACCGTCAATGCTTGATTGTACATCACGCAGTGTAAGTAAAAATGTGTTAATGTTCTATATTCCTGTGCGCAAACTTCAGTCTGTTTATATACCGCTATCCATCAATGTTCATTTTAATTAGTAGAGAGATGAGAGTGTTTTGGAATTGTTAAGTAGTGATACAGATTTGGATCTTTCTGTGCTAACAGGACAGATTTAATCAGGGCCCTGGTCGTTGTCTGTTTCTATTTTCATCATATCCGCTAAGGAAAGTTGCAGGAGGAGATATGAATCCTCTTTACAGAAAGAACAATTTGTCATGTTCTAGAATTGTGTTTTACTCAGTATGGTATAAGAATATTTTGCTTCTTGCATCGATTTGTTTTTGTGCAAAGAAAAACAAGATGACAATGACATGAAATTGGGTAAAAAAAATTGTTTATAAACAATAAATGCTGAAGATTTAAAGGTTTTTATTTAGTTCTTAGGACAGCTGTAGTGATATGAACCGGAATGGAAGCATTTCGTTAATTTATATGACTCGTACCATGAACTGAAGAACATGTGCCAATAGTAATATAAATTAAATATTTATTAAATAAACAATAAGCATATCATATAAAATTGCAGCAATCTGAGGTGGCCATGAATCAATTTAAAACAATAACATTATTCGTACATATGATACAATTCATATATATTGAATAGATATTTTAGAAAGTCAGCAACAATATATCTGAATTTCTTTATAATAATGCTCTAATGATAAATGTTCTCAAAATCCAGTAATGACATGATGTTAATACAAATGAAAGTAAAATTATTAATTGTGATTTACTATATGGTTATTACATAGAACTTTTTGTGTATTTTTGCTTTGGTGGGGACTGACTACCTCCCCATTGAGCAGCTGCTTTTCTAGAAACCCAGCTCTTGTCTAAGCGCCTGATTATTCTTTTGCTATTACATAGAACTGTCTGAATAGCTTCCGATCATACAGGGCATGTACAGGGAATAGCTTCTGATCATACAGGGCATGTACAGGGAATAGCTTCCGATCATACAGGGTGCATACAGAGAATAGCTCCCGATCATACAGGACATGTACAGGGAATAGCTCCCGATCATACAGGACATGTACGGGGAATAGCTCTCAATCATACAGGGCATGTACAGGGAATAGCTCCCGATCATACAGGGTGCATACAGGGAATAGCTCCCGATCATACAGGACATGTACAGGGAATAGCTCCCGATCATACAGGACATGTACAGGGAATAGCTCCCAATCATACAGGACATGTACAGGGAATAGCTCCCAATCATACAGGGCATGTACAAGGAATAGCTCCCGATCATACAAGGCATGCACAGGGAATAGCTCCTGATCATACAGGGCATGTAAAGGGAATAGTTACCGACCATACAGGGCATGTACAGGGGAATAGCTCCCGATCATACAGGGCACGTATGGGGAATAGCTCCCGACCATACAAGGCATGTACAGGGAAAAGCTCCCAATCATACAGGGCATGTACAGGGAATAGCTCCCGACCATACACGGCATATACAGGGAATAGCTCCCGATCATACAGGGCATGTACAGGGAATAGCTCCCGTTCATACAGGGCATGTACAGGGATTATTTATTTTATTTATTTATTTACAGATTCTTATATAGCGCAGCAGATTCCGTTGCGCTTTACAATAGTAGACAGTAATAAAACAAACTGGGTAACAACAGACAGACTTGGAGGTAGGAGGGCCCTGCTGCAAGCTTACAATCTATAGGGATATAGGAGAGAAACACAAGGACAGGCACCAGTAGTAGCATTTCATTCCCACCAAGTTAGAAGTCCAGAAGGGAAGCTATATTAACATCAGTGCCTCAGAGGGTTATGCGTGTAGAACTTAAATATGATAGGCTTGCCTGAAGAGGTGAGTTTTCAGGGAACGCTTGAAAGTTTGGAGGCTAGGGAATAGCTCCCGATCATACAGGGCACGTATGGGGAAAAGCTCCCGACCATACAGGGCACGTATAGGGAATAGCTCCGACCATATATGGCATGTACGATGGAATAGCTCCCGACCATACAAGGCATGTACGGGGAATAGCTCCCGATCATACAGGGCAGATACGGGGAATAGCTCCTGACCATACAGGGCACGTACAGGGCCAATCAGCTTCTAACTGTGAAGTTACAAAAAGGTGTGTCTATAGTGCGATGCACCTCAAGAAGAATAATTGCACAATAAGATTGCACAATAAGATATAACTTTTAATAATGTCTTATTTAATAAAAACTTCAGCGAAAAATATTCAAAGAAAACATATAAACATAAATAGACAAGTGAAACAATGTGCGTGTTAAAACAGCACGTGTGGGGATTTGTGTGTGTTTTTTTTAACGTCTCAGATCGTTTAACTTTTTTAAACAGATGTTGCAGGTTTTGTAGAATCTCTATAACCAGAGGGATAACACTTTTTTTGTTATATTGTAGCTTGTCTTATATATATGAAGAGACACAGATACTATGGGGCGTATTCAATGAGCCTGATTCGCCATGTTTTTATGGCGAATTTGTGCTGTTTGGCGAATTTCTGACTAAAACGGTGACTCACCCTATTCAATGACCACATGGCGAATACATTTCAAGGTTTTTTTCGCCATGATTCACCGAGTAGCAATCGCTATCTTTTTATGGTGAAGTGGAATGTGAACTTTTAAAATAAAGTGTTTTGTTTTTTACATTTGGTGTCAAAAAATCAGGAATTTTATTCTGAGGAGGGGCATGCTATTTTTATTCATGTGCTGTAAGCACATGAATATATATTTAATTTTAAAAAAAATATATATATTTTTTTTTACACAGCAGCCAGCAGGGGGCGCCGGAGCCGAGCCGCTCATTACATATTCATATATTCACTGCACCCGATCGTTACGATCGTGTGTAGTGAATATACGCTCCCCTGCTGGCACCCCCGGGGGGCAGCCTGTGCTGCCTGGCACCCGGGGAGCCCACCTGCCCCCCACAAACGTTCAGGGGCAGGCAGAGAGACTTCCATCTCTCTGCCTGGCACCCTCCTCAGGCTCCCTGCGGCATTCGCCGCAGGAGCTCATATTCGCCTGTCAGGGGCAGCGAGCCCCTGACACGTTGAATACCGGAGCCCGCTGGCTCCGGAACGTGGCGAATGTGCAGCGAATCCTAAAAAGGATTCGCTGCACCTCGCAGGTATTCACATTGAATACCGCCCTATGTATCACCTTTGGGAGCACACCATGCCTGTTACTATTCCTCTGTATTTTATATCAAAGCAGGCTATTGCTGCATGTAAATTCAGTCATTAAGTGCGTTCCTTGGTAAAAATTCCTCTGTTCATTAAAGAGATTAATCAATTATAGTTATTGCACCAAACAGGCAGTTTTATATAAAAAATCTGCTCCCTATCCTGGCTATTATTATAAATTATATATGGACTAGCTTACATCAGCTCACTATTTTTTAGTGTTGATTTATGTATACATATGGATTTTTTGCATAATTTTTCATTTTTTTTCTAAACTATGTACAAGTGTATTTGTTTTTATTATACTTATGCTTTTTATTAGATGAATATAAATTTTGATACAATAAATTCTCTTTAATGAAATTTATTGTCTAAATTTTAAAAATGACTTTTAATAAAAACTCCATTAGCGCTCCAAAGTGTGTATATGTGCATTTAGATTTAATTTTACTGAGCAAACAGCACCTCAGGTTTTTTGGAGCTGCAGTCTGTAGGGTAGCAAAGGGGTTAAGATCTGTGTGCAGTGTTTTTTGGAAGTGGACAAGCGCCTCTTATTCCATTTATTTTTCCACAATATTCTGACTTTTATAAAAGACTAGTTAAAAGCCCATCAAAATTACACCTTAAGGCCCCCATACACTATGCGATTTGGGCACGATTTCACCCGATTCGGATGAATCGGGCCGTGAAATCGGCCCAAATCTCACATGAAGACATCCCTGGACCGCACATCAGATCGGAGTCGGGAGTTCGGACAGGCTGCACATAAGATTTGCTAAATCTTATATATATATATCCATAAATAATCCATATATAAATAAATAATATAGGTACGATTAAAATTATCCCTTGCTGGCAAAGGACCACCTATGAGCTGTTCCTAACATTATATTTTTGGAATTGTATTTAGCGAAATGTGCTTAATAATATGTGTGTATATATATATATATATATATATATATATATATATATATATATATATATATATCTTGAACGAGAACTACGAGATCACACCATTTATACAAGATGCTTAGTAGTGCTCAGCCTTAAAACATTATGCAAAAATAACCTCTACATAATGCTGAAAATGCACAGAATATCTTGTAGCAGTTAAAAACTAAAAATAAAAACTAATGTATAAAAACTGCATATACTTCATGCAATAGAAATTAACAGCACACCAATAACGTGCGAACAAGCTAATATTAACATGTATGGTTTTTCAAGCAAGCTATGAGGTTGGGACTAGAAGTTCTTTAAAGCCATCCCTACTATAGTACTTACTCTTCCTTTTTGGAATTCTCCTTTAATGATATTTTTATTTTAATTTTTATTTGATTATTTTTACTATTATTGGTATTTTTTCATATTATCTGCATCAAATTGGATGATTGATCACGAAAAATAATATTAACATCCAGTGGCGGATTCAGGGGGGGGGCACCCGGGCATGTGCCCCCCCCCCTGTCATTTTGTAGCTGAGGACCAGGGCTTTCCAACGAGCTCAGCCCCGTGTCTCTAGCCACCCGGGAACCGGAGATATCGCCTGGCAAAGCTGTAACGTTTTTTTCCCCATAGGATAATATGGGACCCGTCAATTCCGACCCCCACCCGGTTCCGACGGATGCCAGTTCCCGCCCTGGCATCACAGAAGCTTGTGTTTGATCTTATTCGATTCCAAATCGCTGGACCTTCAATATGATACCAGGCTGGTCCATATCGGTTAATCGGTTCCAGAGATATTGCATGTAAACCGATTTTTTTATTTTTTATGTGAATTTTGGCTCAATATATGTGGCATTATGTGAATTTTGTCTCAATCCGTGTGGCATTATGTGAATTTTGTCTCAATCCGTGTGGCATTATGTGAATTTTGTCTCAATCCTTGTGGCATTATGTGAATTTTGGCTCAATCCATGTGGCATTATGTGAATTTTGGCTCAATCCATGTGTCATTATGTGAATTTTGGCTCAATCCATCTGGCATTATGTGAATTTTGGCTCAATCCATCTGGCATTATGTGAATTTTGACACAATCCACGTGGCATTATGTGAATTTTGGCTCAATCCGTGTGGCATTATGTGAATTTAGTTTCATTCCATTTGGCATCATGTGTAAGGGGGAAGTATAAAGGGGTCTAGTATTTTGTTGCATAATGTGTAGAAGTTGTATATGGTGTTGTAGACTATACTCAAGGACACACCTCTGTTGAGTGGCCACACCCCTTTTCCGGAGCGCGCCTTCGGCACGCGTACAACTACATCCTTCGCTTTTGTCGCCATGGTGGGCCTGCATACTTTAAATGCCAGGGCCTATTTTTAATCCCATTCCCACCCTCTCTCTGCCGCTCTCTTAGCATGTACACTGGCACCACTAACACTGCCCCTCCCCCACCTAAACCCTCTTTTATCATGGTGCCCCCCCTGTCATTTTATCCTGGATCCGCCCCTGTTAACATCTTTTATGTGCTAATATTAACATCTTCTATGTGCTAATTTTATGCACTAAATGGACTTTTAGATATATCCATTATGATTTTAGATATAATTGAGCAGCGGAGAATGCTATAAAATAGCAATGGTACGCTGACTTTAGTACTAACATTTTTTATTTTATTTTTCATATAAATGCACATTGCTTTGTACATTTCATTTTATACCGTACTATATGTCTTTAATTGTAGGCTCTGTAAAATACTTGGGGTAATAAGCATTGAGAACTGTAACATCATACCGTTTGGTTGAAAAATACTACACCGACCGAGCGATGTCCTAGCTCATTCACATAGTGAACAATGGGGCGGCACCAGCATGATATGCTAATAGAAGCTAATGCGGGGAAGCTGATTGGACCCCTTGTCCATTAAGACCACTGCTCAACCCCACTGACGAAGTCTCTGACGAAACACGTAGGGGCGTGGCTAACGTGACGTGTCTCAAGCTCCTGGTATCCAGTACACGCTGACAGCTTGACCTGCAGCGATCGGAGACGCCGGCGTTTCCCAAGCCTGCTCAGCTGAAGAGGTCCCGTGAGTTATCAACCACACTGTAGCGGTGACCAAAAAGCTCTTGTGTATGCTGTATTGCCAGAGGGGATTATTTTGAATCTAGTGGTAACCAGCCCACTCCAGATGACTAACTCGGTACGAGTTGTACAAATAGAACATCCTTTGTTTTATATTATGTTTTAAAAATAAAAAAAACGATATTGCACTATTGGGCGCCCCCCTGTCCCTCTCTTCTCTTGTAGAAATCTCTGGGTGCCTTGGATAGGGTACCAATTGACAGTGGGGAGCAGCGGTCCAAAAGAGAGGACAAGTGCCTATGTGTATGAACCTGCTATCTGGAGAGCAGAAAGCCCTGAATAGGGTTAAGTACGAGCAGGTGTCAGCGCTTCACTACCAAAAACCTATTTGATATATATATATGTGCCTGATGACGATTTTGAATGAATAAAATCGAAACGTTGCAAGTTTCCTGTCGGAGTTTGATTTACCTACCGTGTGCTGACTTCTCGCCTCTGAGAATTCATCTCTATATATATGATGGAGCTGCAAGGGAAGGCATCATCAGCAGTGCCCTGAAAACAGCATTGTTACCTGCACACCCCAAAGTGCCACTCCTATACACCACACCTAAAATACATAAGTCCATGATCAAGCCCCCAGGACGGCCTATAATATCCGCCGTCGGCTCCCTGTTCCAGCCAGCAGCACTGTATTTGGACGCCATTTTTCAGCCATACATTCAGAGCCACCCCAGATTCTTGCTGGACACTTCCACCCTTCTGGTTAAATTACAGCAACTACCCACCTTTGAAGATCAAGTCCTGCTCTGTAGTATAGACGTACAAAGTCTATATACAGTAATACCTCATCATGATGGGATACAAGCGGTAACTACGTTTCTTACAAACCATCCAAACTATGAGGGGCCTGAACTACCCTTCTGCACTAAACTCCTGAACATGATCTTGACGAAAAACTTCTTCCTACATGACAATAAATTCTACCTGCAAAACAGGGGGTGTGCGATGGGGTCCCCAGTGGCCCCATCGTACTCGAACATCTACATGTTTGGAGTCGAGCAGCAAATTTTCTTCCAGGACCCAGAGGTGGCTAAAAATATAACCTTCTATTGTCGTTACATAGATGACCTCTTGATCCTGTGGAAGGGAGACCAGGACTCGCTGATTCGCATCATTGAATGCCATAATGCCAAGGAACATCCAGTCAAGCTGACCTACAGCATAGATGCCCATACCATTCAATACTTGGATGTGCAAATCTCAATCAACAAGGGGATTATTCAAACTTCCCTGTACTCCAAGAAAACGGACCGGAACAACATGCTCCATTATAGTAGTTGTCACCCCTTGCCACTGAAAAGAGGCCTCCCCTTCTCACAGCTGGTGCGCGTAAAGAGAATTACATCAGATCCAACTCTGGCTCAGATCCAGATGGATGACATGTCGCACAAATTCTTAGAGAGGGGCTATCCACCAGAAATACTGGCACAAGCCAAAGCTAAGGCCAACCAGTTGGATCGACAGGAGCTTTTGGTCAGTAAGAAGAATGCGGCACCCACTGCGATGATCCCTTGGGTTAACCGGTTTACTACCGCCAGTAAGGGCATGAACCACATCTCTAAACAATTGTGGCCCATTGTGCAAACAGATAATGAACTTAAACTCAGGGAAACCAGATTGATGTCATGTTACCAAAGAGGTCGTAATCTCCGGGATATATTGGTGAAAACCAATATCACCAACCAAGACACGAATGATCCTGGTGGTGCAAGACCGAAGGGATGTGTAAAATGCATTTGCACAACATGTCAATACTTAATCTCGGGTAACCAATTCCCTCACCCACTGACGGGCAAGAAGATCTACATTAAACATACCCTGACGTGCAATACTAAGTTTGTAATCTACCAATTGATTTGCCCCTGTGGTAAATCATACGTAGGGAAGGCAGAAAGGATGTTTAAGGAGCGGATGACAGCTCACCGCTCAGCCATCAGGATCGCACTGCAGAAAGGGAAGAGTGAGCAACCAGTGTCACGACACTTTTGCCAGATGAAACACAGTCTGAATTCCTTGAGATATAGGATGATAGACCACGTTCCCCCCAATATCAGAGGAGGAGATAGGTCGACCCAACTCATGCAATTGGAAGCTCGATGGATTTATAAATTTGGGACCCTTACCCCAAGAGGACTGAATGACCACATGAGCTTAAGTTACTTCCTCTGATGTTGAATCTGGACTGGCCACTTGATTGGACATCCCGAAAATCTGAAAAATTGATAGATGCTTTCTCTTTATATCTTGTCTGTGTTTAAGTGTGCTTCACCAATCTACGTCTTCTTACTAAATTCTTCTGACTGGAATGAATGTGATAACTCTCTTTGACTCCTTCTTTTCTTTTCTGCTAAATGTTTCTGACTTATCTGTATAAATGTGTTGTCTTGGTGTTTATGTGTTTCCTGTTTCACCCACCTAAATCTTCTCTGCTAAATACATCTCTCTTTGGATTCTTAACTATCGCTTTATTTCTGTTGTTGATATAATGAGTAAATTAAAGCAATTATTATGTACCTGGACACAGCTGTACTTACAGCACCTAAGTAAGGGCATAACAGCCTTGGAGTACCCTAGTCTTTGTATGTATGTTGTTCACCAAACTTTATCTTTCTGCTAAATTTTTCGTCATTTAGTATGAATGGATAATTCTTGTAGTTTTTCATCCCTTTGTCTAGCCTGCTAAATATATCATTCTTTAGTGAGAATGTGTTGTCCTTGTCTCTGTGTTGTTTCTGTACTTATATCTTCTCTGCTAAATATATCCCACTTAGTTTTCTCCAATCGCTTGAGGGTACATCCATGTGCGCATATCTATGATGTTGGTGGCATGATGAATTGGTGTGCAGTGTTTATTATACATTCTGCTTAGTTTTGAATTGTTCGTTCTTTATGTATTCTGGTTTGATCTAAGCCTGGTTGTCTATTTTGATGGTTTCGCTGATATGTCCGTAATGACCCCTGCAGTACCTCTGTCCATGTCCCTGTGTTGTTTCACCCACCTTTTTCTACTTTCTAAATTTTTCTGACTGAGTTTGTATGCGAGTTCTGGTATGTTACGGTTTCCTATCTAATATCTTCACTGCTAATAAATTTCTAGTCTGCAGCATGCATGAGATGTCCGTGTGTTAATGTGCTTTTCTAACTAACCTCTGCTCTGCTAAATATATCAGTCTGCTATATGTTGTTATAGTCCAACTTGAGGTTACTAACAGGGATGGACAGGTTTTGATATATTAGTGCCAGAATATCAGGCTTTAGCAGCGGTCTTCATATACCGCTAACAGATGGATGTTTATCTATATGCCGCTGAGTTGTATCTCCGGCGCAAGCTACCGGAGTTGTGCTTATTGTTTACATGTTACCACGGTGATGGGAGCACAATGTATGACTCGCTCATTGTGACGTCAGTTTACAGCGCCAGCCGGCCGGGGGTGAGGTCCCGTTCCCGGAAGACGCCACTGCACCAGGGTGTATAAAGGTAAGCGTTTTTAATGCAACATTATTAGACCTGAGGAAATTGATCATTAAAGATCGATGAAACGTTGTCTGCACGCAGTCGTATAAGAGTGTATTTATTCAAGTCGCATGGAGTGCTACTCCCACCCACCACTGTTTGTATTGTTCATACAAGGAGCGGGCACCCAGCGCAGCTGAAATTCTACAGGGAGAGCCGGATCCCCACCCGTCCTGTATATATATATATATATATATAAAGATCCAACAAGAAGCAGCACTCAGGAGGCAATTGCAAAAGTATAAATCTGTATTGTATTGTTGCTTCAATACAGATTTATACTTTTGCAATTGCCTGCTGAGTGCTGCTTCTTGTTGGATCTTTGCATTACTATTATCCAGGCACCGGGGCCCATTATCAAGGAGAACCTAAAGGAGTGCCGGTCGATTTGGATCTCTCTCTCTCTATATATATATATATATATAAACATATACCATGCGTATAGTATATATATATATATATATATATATATATATATATATATATATACCATGCATATAGTATATATATATATATATATATATATATATAACAGTCCACTTTAGCGGCACTCACGGATATAATACACTTGAAGTCAGCTGGTTGTCATCAACGTTTCGAAATCTTTTATTTCGTCATCAGGATATAACACAAACATTAAAATCACTCACCTTTATACCACCAGCACCCTAAACACCCGCGAAAAACTGCCGGCAAGGACGCTACCGGAAGTACACGCCCACAAGTGACGCGTATAACTCCCGACGCCTGTTGCCTAGTTACACCATAAATACAAAAAAATTAAATAAAAAATAAATAAAAAATACTGATCCTGCACCAAGTGCAGTTACTACAATAGCTCCGGCAAAAAACCACAAATTGCGTCAGGGTGCTGTTGGCTTTTAAGGTTTACACAAGTCAATGCATATCCTATTCATGAAAGATATTTATATTAAGCAAAACATCGAGACTCTTGCACAATATTAATATAATCTCCTTAGTAATTCAATACAAAATATAAAATATATTGCATATTTAGCAACAAATATCAAAAGACATCATCACTGAGGCAAATTACATGTTGGATCATAAGAACAAATAGGGATTACAAGTATGAACCCAATCCCCTCTGCTCATTAAGTCCCGTCGGAGACATAGTATCCAATTTATGAATCCATGCCGCCTCCCTCTGCAATAATAATTTAGACCTGTCACCACCACGCTTCAGGGGTGCGACATGGTCAATTATAATATATCGAATTGCAGAGAGGTTGTGTCGATTCAGGGCAAAGTGCCGTGCCACCGGCTGGTCACTCTGTCCTGTCTCGATCGCTGCACGGATGGAGGATCGATGTCCCGCCATCCTATCACGCAGTGTACGGTCAGTCTTCCCCACATAGCCTTTCCCGCAGGGACATAAAATGAGATAGACAATAAAGGTAGTAGTACAAGTGACCCGTTGTCTGATGTTAAAAGATCTACCTGTGGAAGGGTGTTTGAAAACAGTGCCGGTCATTAATGATCTACAAGTTATGCAATTTATGCATCTGTAGCATCCCGGGCGTAAACTTAGAAAACTAAGATTGGCAGAATCACCCATTGTCGACACATCTGTTTTGACAACCCAACTGCGGACATTTCTGCCCCTGGTGTAACAGGGCATAATGTCAGTATCCTGTAAACCAAGTTGAGGGTCAGTTTTCACAATCGGCCACAAATTTTTGGCAATGGAATTGATTCTGGTACTCTCCTGATTAAAATGATTGACCCAAGGGAACCTTTTACGACTTATCTTAGTATTTTTGGCCCCCAACAAAGAATCTCTGGATGTATTTAACGCTCTCTCCTTAGCTTGTAGGAGAGGACCCTGCTGATAACCCCGGGCTAGAAATTTTGTAATCATTTCATCAATATGCGTCTCCGCCATCACTGGGTCACTACAAATACGTCTGGCCCGAACAAACTGAGAAAATGGCAATCCATATTTTAAAGTTTTGGGATGAAAGCTAGCCACGTGAAGGATAGTATTTCTATCAGTGGGTTTACTATACAATGAAGTAATTAGTCGACCATTGTCTATGGTAACTTGTACATCCAGAAAATTCACGGTGGTACCATCGATACTATATGTGAATGTAATCGGACTATCAGTCCTATTATGTTCATCGATGACCCGTTCAAAACCTGCCCGATCACCGGACCAGATGATGAACAGGTCATCGATGTACCTCGCATAAAAGTAAATGTGTTGATTAATCGATGGTTTGTTCAAAAATATTTCCTCCTCAGCGGAAAACATATAGGCGTTGGTGTACGATGGGGCCACATTGGACCCCATCGCACACCCCGCCAGCTGTAGGAAATAATGACCATCGAACATAAAAAAGTTTTTGGTTAAGATCAAATCAAGCAATTCCAGGACCAATTCCACCCTGGGACCCTTATACAGTGGATTGTCAATTATCAGTCTTTTAACAGCCTGTATCCCTTCTCCATTAGGTATAATCGTGTACAGTGACGACACGTCGACACTGCACAAAAAACAATTGGCTGGCAAATTGATTTTACATTCCTCTAAACGCTTCAAAAAAGTCGTGGTATCTAAAAGATACCTAGGATGCCCCACTACACAAGGCTGTAACAAGAAATCAAGATACATAGAGGTTGGCTGAAATAAAGAGCCCCTGGCCGCAATAATCGGGCGACCAGGGGGATCAACCAACCTCTTATGTATCTTAGGGAGCGTGTACATAAGCGGAGTAATGGGTTTAGCAGGGCATAACGCTTCTGCCAACTCCTGCTCGATCGCACCCTCTGACACATATCTCCCCAATATTATCTTCAATTCTTTCGAAAATGCAAATGTGGGATTACCAGACAATCTAGCATACACATTGTCATCAGATAATTGGTTGTATATCTCAAGTTTGTACTTATCCAAATCCTGTATCACCACCGCCCCACCTTTATCAGCGGGGCGGATGATGATACTGGTATTATTGGACAAGTCACGCAATGCCTCATACTCGCATTTAGACAAATTATCATGCCTATCAACATTAGAATCTGCTTTTATAGCAACATCAACTTCATGATTCAACATGCGTGTAAAGGTTTTAATTGATGCAGAATTAGACATGGGGTCAAATTGCGATTTGGGCAATAGGTTACGTACACTGGGGGGAATAGAAGATACAGTTGGCTTATAAGATACAGTCTCCTTATTGTTGTAATATTCATGCAATTTCAATTTGCGATTAAGACAGAATTTCTCAATGTCCCATTTTAACGGATTCATCTTAACTGTGGGCACATAGGACAAACCCCGGCTAAGGACTCTCCCCTCAGCCGGCGTCAGTTCATAAGTCGACAGATTGACTATGGTCTCTTCCCTGCCTTCGGCGGGCGACCTCTGCGACCTTGTCCTCTTATTTTGACCGCCTCTCCTTGTCCTTTGGCGGCGGTGCCACCCGCCCGGCGGCGGGTTGTAGCCCCCAAAGGGGTCTGGGACAGAGATTGAGTGGTGTCCACATCTGCAATCAGAGTAGCCAAGATGATTGCAGATGTGGACAATCAATGGTCTGAGAAATTAAAGGGCCAGTTGGCGACATATAAGCATAACCTGATTCAGTTCAAAAAGACTAAATTGTCCAAAGTAAAAATGGACTATGAACGCAATCAGGTTTATCAATGGACAAGTGGTGGTCAACGTGATAATGGTGGTCAAAGGAGGCGATTTTATCGCTACAAACAGAATTCTGATATTAATTCTGATGCACCGAGTTCCAGGGAATCTGATGTTGTACACACCACTCAATCTCTTTCCCAGACCCCTTTGGGGGCTACAACCCGCCGCCGGGCGGGGGGCACCGCCGCCAAAGGACAAGGAGAGGCGGTCAAAATAAGAGGACAAGGTCGCAGAGGTCGCCCGCCGAAGGCAGGGAAGAGACCATAGTCAATCTGTCGACTTATGAACTGACGCCGGCTGAGGGGAGAGTCCTTAGCCGGGGTTTGTCCTATGTGCCCACAGTTAAGATGAATCCGTTAAAATGGGACATTGAGAAATTCTGTCTTAATCGCAAATTGAAATTGCATGAATATTACAACAATAAGGAGACTGTATCTTATAAGCCAACTGTATCTTCTATTCCCCCCAGTGTACGTAACCTATTGCCCAAATCGCAATTTGACCCCATGTCTAATTCTGCATCAATTAAAACCTTTACACGCATGTTGAATCATGAAGTTGATGTTGCTATAAAAGCAGATTCTAATGTTGATAGGCATGATAATTTGTCTAAATGCGAGTATGAGGCATTGCGTGACTTGTCCAATAATACCAGTATCATCATCCGCCCCGCTGATAAAGGTGGGGCGGTGGTGATACAGGATTTGGATAAGTACAAACTTGAGATATACAACCAATTATCTGATGACAATGTGTATGCTAGATTGTCTGGTAATCCCACATTTGCATTTTCGAAAGAATTGAAGATAATATTGGGGAGATATGTGTCAGAGGGTGCGATCGAGCAGGAGTTGGCAGAAGCGTTATGCCCTGCTAAACCCATTACTCCGCTTATGTACACGCTCCCTAAGATACATAAGAGGTTGGTTGATCCCCCTGGTCGCCCGATTATTGCGGCCAGGGGCTCTTTATTTCAGCCAACCTCTATGTATCTTGATTTCTTGTTACAGCCTGTGTAGTGGGGCATCCTAGGTATCTTTTAGATACCACGACTTTTTTGAAGCGTTTAGAGGAATGTAAAATCAATTTGCCAGCCAATTGTTTTTTGTGCAGTGTCGACGTGTCGTCACTGTACACGATTATACCTAATGGAGAAGGGATACAGGCTGTTAAAAGACTGATAATTGACAATCCACTGTATAAGGGTCCCAGGGTGGAATTGGTCCTGGAATTGCTTGATTTGATCTTAACCAAAAACTTTTTTATGTTCGATGGTCATTATTTCCTACAGCTGGCGGGGTGTGCGATGGGGTCCAATGTGGCCCCATCGTACACCAACGCCTATATGTTTTCCGCTGAGGAGGAAATATTTTTGAACAAACCATCGATTAATCAACACATTTACTTTTATGCGAGGTACATCGATGACCTGTTCATCATCTGGTCCGGTGATCGGGCAGGTTTTGAACGGGTCATCGATGAACATAATAGGACTGATAGTCCGATTACATTCACATATAGTATCGATGGTACCACCGTGAATTTTCTGGATGTACAAGTTACCATAGACAATGGTCGACTAATTACTTCATTGTATAGTAAACCCACTGATAGAAATACTATCCTTCACGTGGCTAGCTTTCATCCCAAAACTTTAAAATATGGATTGCCATTTTCTCAGTTTGTTCGGGCCAGACGTATTTGTAGTGACCCAGTGATGGCGGAGACGCATATTGATGAAATGATTACAAAATTTCTAGCCCGGGGTTATCAGCAGGGTCCTCTCCTACAAGCTAAGGAGAGAGCGTTAAATACATCCAGAGATTCTTTGTTGGGGGCCAAAAATACTAAGATAAGTCGTAAAAGGTTCCCTTGGGTCAATCATTTTAATCAGGAGAGTACCAGAATCAATTCCATTGCCAAAAATTTGTGGCCGATTGTGAAAACTGACCCTCAACTTGGTTTACAGGATACTGACATTATGCCCTGTTACACCAGGGGCAGAAATGTCCGCAGTTGGGTTGTCAAAACAGATGTGTCGACAATGGGTGATTCTGCCAATCTTAGTTTTCTAAGTTTACGCCCGGGATGCTACAGATGCATAAATTGCATAACTTGTAGATCATTAATGACCGGCACTGTTTTCAAACACCCTTCCACAGGTAGATCTTTTAACATCAGACAACGGGTCACTTGTACTACTACCTTTATTGTCTATCTCATTTTATGTCCCTGCGGGAAAGGCTATGTGGGGAAGACTGACCGTACACTGCGTGATAGGATGGCGGGACATCGATCCTCCATCCGTGCAGCGATCGAGACAGGACAGAGTGACCAGCCGGTGGCACGGCACTTTGCCCTGAATCGACACAACCTCTCTGCAATTCGATATATTATAATTGACCATGTCGCACCCCTGAAGCGTGGTGGTGACAGGTCTAAATTATTATTGCAGAGGGAGGCGGCATGGATTCATAAATTGGATACTATGTCTCCGACGGGACTTAATGAGCAGAGGGGATTGGGTTCATACTTGTAATCCCTATTTGTTCTTATGATCCAACATGTAATTTGCCTCAGTGATGATGTCTTTTGATATTTGTTGCTAAATATGCAATATATTTTATATTTTGTATTGAATTACTAAGGAGATTATATTAATATTGTGCAAGAGTCTCGATGTTTTGCTTAATATAAATATCTTTCATGAATAGGATATGCATTGACTTGTGTAAACCTTAAAAGCCAACAGCACCTTGACGCAATTTGTGGTTTTTTGCCGGAGCTATTGTAGTAACTGCACTTGGTGCAGGATCAGTATTTTTTATTTATTTTTTATTTAATTTTTTTGTATTTATGGTGTAACTAGGCAACAGGCGTCGGGAGTTATACGCGTCACTTGTGGGCGTGTACTTCCGGTAGCGTCCTTGCCGGCAGTTTTTCGCGGGTGTTTAGGGTGCTGGTGGTATAAAGGTGAGTGATTTTAATGTTTGTGTTATATCCTGATGACGAAATAAAAGATTTCGAAACGTTGATGACAACCAGCTGACTTCAAGTGTATTATATCCGTGAGTGCCGCTAAAGTGGACTGTTATATTGTGACCTCTTTGAAGGTCTCATTGATGGCACCGGAGATCTTTATCATTATTCATACGTGAGTGCCGATCTGACTCGACTCTATATATATATTTATATATATATATATATAGCGGCAATTTGGTCGGCACTCCTATTCAATATATGCAACACGCCGGGGTGCCTTCTTCAATACTAAAGTAGAAGTAGAGGTACCTTGTGGCCTTTTTTGGGGGTCCCCAAGGGAGGAGGCGGCACTCAGTTGGCTTAGCTGTTTAAAGCATTTTTATGGTGCAGTAGAAAAACATTGATTAAACATCGATAGCAAACATCGTCGTCAACGTTTGAAGACTGATTAGTCTTTTCCTCAGGACGCTTTAAAGAAGGTGCAAGGTGCTTTCTCACAGCACCTTGCACCTTCTTTAAAGCGTCCTGAGGAAAAGACTAATTAGTCTTGAAACGTTGACGACGATGTTTGCTATCGATGTTTAATCGATGTTTTTCTACTGCACCATAAAAATGCTTTAAACAGCAAAGCCAACTGAGTGCCGCCTCCTCCCTTGGGGACCCCCAAAAAAGGCCACAAGGTACCTCTACTTATATATATATGTATATAGATATATCTATATATCTATATATATATATATATATATATATGTATAGGTATAGCAAAAAGGTCTATTGTGGTGAAAGAAAGCTGCATATTTGTCCGTTTCTTTATAAATTCTGTAAAAATCAATAATCAGCTCTTACTCTGTGCTGTTATGTTGCTGGATGGCCTCAGTCCCACCTATCACAATGAGAGATGAAAGATAGTGTCACAGTTTGTGTATATATATATTTGCATATATTTTATGTAGTTTCCCCTTGTCTATTGAATGCATTTTAGTGAGTTTGTGAAGGTTGCGGTAGAAAAAATGTCAAGCAGAATTGTCTGTCAGATTATAAAGGTTGCCATAGCAACTATTGTATGTGTGGCGCTGAGCAGCATATTTTAACCCATTACTTGCAAGTGAAACCTGCAACAAATTGCAGAATTTGACACAATAGCACTGTATGTATAAATGTATTTAAATTGTATCAGACAAAATAAAAATAATTATGGGCTGAAGTTGATCTGAGTTGTTGAAACTGCAGCGCAATTATAGCAAAAATATTTTTACCATTCAAACACTCTTTCTCTGTTTTATTTAGCAAAATTTTCATGATACATAAAACAGCAGCATTAACCATATAGTGCAAGGGGGTAACAATTAGAACATATAAACTTGCATGTCCTGGTGTACTGTATGTAATATATATGCTGGCTGATTCACCTGGCATTGGCAGTGCTGTATGCACTAGGTGAACTGCAGACACTGGGACCATGCTTCATAAAATGACTTTCAGGGAACGGGTGTACCTAACTCACACTTAAACCCATTAATGTACACACATAGAGGTTTCTTTATACCCTATGAAATAAAAGCATTGGATGTACCCCACATGCACCGCATAATAATAATAAGCAATCCCATAAAGGTATCTTTGAACAGTAATTTTCAATGCATAAGCAAATGCTGATATTATACAAAGGGTGCAAGTAGCTTTATATGTTTATGTGCTATGTTTTTTCCCATTTTTTTCTTTTTTTGTAAGACACCCCCCTGTGCTATATGTTTGGCGCTGCTGACGAAGCTATAAATTTGAACAAAGTGGGAACGGAAAGTGGATAAGGGGAATGGCCTCCCATCAGAGGTGGTAGAGGCAAATACAGTAGAGCAATCAAATATGGTTTGAGGTGTTTAAAAAGGGGCAGACTAGATGGGCCAGGTGGTGATTATCTGCTGTCAAATTCTATGTTTCTATGAAAGAAGGGAGGGAAGTAACACTTCGGTTCTGCAGAAGAGAATCAGGTGCTGTGGCGACATGGGCAAGCATTGTCATTATGTCCGTCATAGCTTGGCAAGCACAATGTCCTCCATAGATATCCCAACAATGCATCCATAGTATTGCTTCTAGTGGAAAGCAAGTGTGGATAGAGGACAGCTGTTTAGCATACTGTTGGGGTTAACATAGAGATTTATTATAATGCTATAGCCCTATGAATAAGGGAGACAGCTGTGCCCACACCCGCCTTGGTTTAGCCCTTTCTCTGCACATAAGTATAAGTCTGTGTACTTTACAGGCATACATAGTAAGGTATAGTTTATCATTATAGAAAGATATTGTTTAGCGCCAGATTACTCTTTGTTGAGAGTAAGGTGTCTCAGCAATGCTGGTGGTCACTAGTGCTGGGATATATTTCCTAGCATGCAATGTGTGATATCTGTGCGGCACTGACATATTGTGGTCCTTACTATCTGTTTGCTCTTTACACCTTGTTCGTTCTGCTTGACCATATTGCATTGGTTGCATCTATTATTGCAATGTTTCTTGTGCAGTGCAGCACCATATCATTAAAGGTTAAAAATGTAAGATAATAAGAACATATATAACATTCTAGCACTGTTTTAGAATATATACTAATACCGTTTTCAGACCGCAAATGCAGGGTCGCATCGGGACTTTGAAACGGTTCCGTTTTGATTTAATTGGCAATATTGCCGATACGCTGATGTCATTCGAGGGCACGGCAGAGCGGTGGAGCGTCATCGGGGGGCGGCGGAGGAGGTAGCGCTTAGAGCTGGTACTGCTCCAAGCACTGCCTCCTCCGTAGTGTGAATGGGAAACGGGTCGCTCGTCTCGATTAACCAGTTCACACCGCAAAGCAACACGGCAATGAACCGGTAAGAACCCTTCTTTTTAACCGGTTTGTATTGTCATGTTGCTACCGGTTTGCTGTAACCAGTAACCCCTTTCACATCGCACCAAATACCGGGTCGAACCGGCAAGATATCGGCATGAACCCGGTAATTAGGTACAATGTGAAAGGGGTATTAGTGAAGCAACTCACATATCAGTTGCCACTCATATTTTGTTTTTATTAAGCATTCATTTCATCTATAGGTTTTACTGAACATTTCCAGAACAAAACAATTGATTAAAACTTGAATTAAAAACATGCATAGATGATATATTCAATATCTGCAGAAACAAATTTAGCACTGCAGAAGTCTATTTAGTGAGTGCCCCTCAATTATTCCTGAAACATTACTCTCTCTTTGAGTTTTCACTAATCTCAGGGGGTCTGGAATAGACCCTCAAGATGCAGCCTCATAAAGTCCATCATGTTTGAACTTCTAACTGACTCAAGGGAATAAAATATCTTATTAAATGCTGATATATCTCACATCTCCACTTCTAAGAGGTCTCCCACAAAGAAATGTCCACTTCAAACCATTGATGAAAACTAGACAAGAGAATAGAGCATTTGCTTTGCTGTGTAACAGATCCTAGCAGTTAATTGGTCAATGACTTATTTTTTTCCAGGTGTTTAAATTGACAACTTTTGTTTCTGACTAAATGCACCATGGTCATCAATAGCAACAGCGACATCTTCTGATTACAACATAGTACTACACTTAAAGGAGTAAAGAAAATATTGACATAATGCCTATGAAGTATACTGAATGTCAAGTTTTTCTGACTTGAAACCTTTAACTTGTACTCAGTAGTTTAAATCAGGACAGAGATTCGTGCATATACATTATATTATATTAATTTAATAATAATAATAATAATAATAATAATGACATCACGTATTGTTTTGGTGTTCTACATTGTTCCTCATTCATCAAGGAGCATATACGTATCTATGCCCTTAATGATCCTGATAATTAGGTGTTCAACATTTGCCCCAGTGTGGAGACGGCCTCTCCGATAAGCAGCGGTCCCGTGATCCCTAATTGCTACAGTTATGTCAGCAGTGTTAGTGCACATGTGTGATCTGAATAAGCATGGAGCAGGATGGCAGGAGTGGAAAGATCCAGTCAGATTTATCAATCCTCAATCTATCGGGCCCCCAATAATGAATATGTCTGGCACAAGAGACATGTGGAAGCTAGTGTTTCCGCTTGTGTACCAAGCCCATTAGTGACTGATGATAAATAGGCCCAGGAACTCCATCAAGCCAACTTTTAAATTCTTATTGTGGAGAATCATTGGGATTCAGATTCAAAGCCAAACCCCCTCACACATAGGGGGGTATTCAATCTTGGACGATATACTCTGAAATATCTGCCAGCACCTATTCAATCCTGGCACTTTTCAGATGGAACTCGCCGCTCTTTGAAAAGCCAAATTTGCATTTGCAGAAAAGTCAGCTAAACTTGCAAATGACCTTCCGTTTCTGCCTAATAAGATGTGGATTCGCGATCCAAGTCTTTATGACTTTCGGATTGTTTCGGCAAGTCGGAATAAATTGAAAAATATTGAATAGATCAAGATGCTAATTCTGGATCACTCATAGTGATCTGAATTCGGCTCCTGCCCCGATGGTCGGAGCTTGCGCATACGCATTTCTGCGCATGTGCAAATCCCGGACGGGCGCGGTGAGTTACACAGTCGCCGGGCCGTTCGCAGCAGGGAGGGAGGGAACAGTGGTGGACAAGTGGCAGTGGCCTGCGCTGGGCCATGGGAATGCCCAGGATTTATTGGCATCGCCATGGGTACGTGGATGGGCTGATGCCTGCTGGGAGGCGGGCGGCTGACGTCACATGAGACTGAGTTTTATTTGCGAAGGCAGGAAAATTTATTCGATGGTCGGCACCCGTTGATGATTTCTCCTGCAGTGGAGGCATGCGAGGGAATGTGTTTTCTTAATTGTAACTCTTTATAACTCAGGGGATTATTCTGGTTCACTTGCAAAGACACAATCACTCTCTAATGGACAAAACCATGCTGCACTGCAGGTGGGGCGGATGTAACATGTGCAGAGAGAATTAGATTTCGGTGGGGTTTGTACTTCAAACTGAAATCTATATTGCAGTGTAAAAATAAAGCAGCCAGTATTTACCCTGCACAGAAACAAAATAACTCACCCAAAGCTAAATGTCTCTGCACATGTTACATCAGCCCCACCTGCAGTGCATATGGTTCTGTCCATTAGAGAGTGCTTGTGCCTTTGCAAGTGAACCAGAATAACCCCCTCAGTGTATTTATTTATTTAATTACAGTTTCCTATATAGCCAGAAACCTGCGGATGGCGTGCCGGCGGCCACCATTAGAGTGGTCCCATCTGTACTACTAAGAATTAGACACTGGCTAATCATGATTGTGTCTCTGCCTTGTGTTCCCAGGAAGAGTGCTGAGGCAAGTTGCAATTTCAATCTTGTCCAGGGGGTTATTGTTATTATTATTATTACATTTTATTTACAAGGCACCACAAGTGTTTCGCAGTGCCGTACAAAGGGCATACAATGGAACAGTACAGGGAGACATAACTTAACACTACATTAAATAAACAAAAAATAAAGGTAACAAAGAGCACCACAATACAATACAATACACAATACAGCTTACATGTTTGCAGTGAGGAAGTAGTCAGCATACTGTTAAGGGGTGGCGGCCATAGGCAGGATATGAGCATTTACCAGCAAGAAAGTATGCGGGCAAAGATGGTTGCTGTGTAGAAGAGAGTGGTATGTGAATTGTGAGGAGAAGAGGGCTATGACAACAAGAGGGAAGAGGACTCTGCTCTGAGGAGTGGGAGGTGGCCTGATGGGCAGGATGTAAGCAAAGTAGAGATGGTCAAGGCATGAGGCAGGGAGGAAGAGAAGCAGCCTCAGGAGAATCTTATGTAGCAGAAGGGTACGCTTTGATGACTCGGTAGGTTTTAAGTTCCCATTTGCAGCTTTGCAAGGTCGGGTATTGTCTAAAGGACTGGGGGAGCATGTTCCACTGAAGGGGTGCAGCACGGGTAAAATCTTGACCTCAAGCATGGGAAGCAGTGACTAGTGTAAAGGAGAGGCAATGTTCATTGGTTGACCATAGATGGTGGGAGGGAATATGAAGGGAGATGAGGTTGGAGATGTATGGTGCAGTGGAATTAGAGATGGCCTTGTATGTGAGTGTGAGGCATATGAAGAGGATTCTGTAGGGGAATGGGAGCCAATGCAGATTTTGTCAAAGGGGAGTGGCAGGAGTGGAGTGGCGGGAAAGGAAGATAAGCTTTGCTGCAGAGTTGAGGACAGATTGGAGGGGAGTGAGTGGGAACGAGCGAGGCCAGTAAGGAGCTTTGCAGTAGTTTTGCTGTGAGATGACAGAGAGGGGGTCGATGATAAGCTTGGTTAGACTCAGGGAGAGAAATGGCCTGATTCAAGCAATGTTGTGTATCTGGAACCTACAGGATTGTGCCAGAGCTTGGATGTGGGGTGCAAAAGAAAGAGAAGAATCAAGAGGTACACCCAAGCAGTAGATTTGGGGAATGGTGGAGATGATGATGTTATTAACAGTGATGGAGATATTCAATGTTACTTTGGCTGGGGGAAAGATTATGAGTTCAGTGTTATCCATACTGAGCTTGAGAGAGTGCTCAGACATCCAGAAGGAGATGGCGGAAAGGCAACTGGAAACAGGAGAGAGGACAGTGGGGGACAGATCAGAGAGGAGATAGAGTGTCATCAGCATAGAGGTGGCAGAGGTGTCACTCAAGCACAGAACCCTGAGTGACACCAATAGGAAGGATGGAAGTTAGTGAGTTGGAGCAAGAGGTAGACACTGAGAAAGAGAGGTTAATTATGTAGGGGGTAAACCAATCCAGGACAGAGAGGCAAATGTTTTAGAACATGCAGAGGAGGAGAGGATGATCCACAGTGTCGAAGACAGGATAAAGTTCCAAAAGGAAATTGGCTGAATGCAGATCATTGGTGACCTTCACCAGGGCAGTCTTAGTGGAGTAGAGTGAGTCAAAGCCAGATTGTAGTGGATCAAGAATGGAGTTTTCAGAGAGGTAGCTGGTGAGTCAGTGGTAAACCATCCTTTCCAGTAGTTTGGAGGCAAATGGGAACAGAGAGATTGGGCGGTAGCTAGTGGGTGATGAAGGGTCAAGGTTGTTTTTTTATTTTTAATTGGTAAGATGAGAGCATGTTTGAATGATGAGGGGAAAATGCCAGTAGAGAATGATAGGTTGAAGAGGTGAGCAAGGTGGGAGCAGCCAGTGGGGGAGATGGAGCAGAGGAGACGGGAGGGGAGAGGGTCCAAGGGGTTGGTAGAGGAAGAAAAGGATAAGATGAGGGAGAGGATTTCCTTGTCTGTAGTGAGGATTTACAGTAGCTTGTTAGCTGGATTTGTACTACTTTCCTTAGCTCTGTGCTACATTTAAATATGCCACCACCTTCGGAAATATGTAACTATTTTATATTTCTGGGAAGATGCTTCTGTGGGAGGTTTGGCATAGAGCTGAGCCGAAGTTCATTTACCTCTAACTGCCATCTGCATGATACTATGTGGTAGAGTAATAAAATATTCTGTACAAAAATCTAAATATATCAGCTGCATTAACAAGATCTAATTTTAAACTTACTACTTCGTAAAAATGAATCATAATTGTCAGACATGACAGATCCTTCAGGAAACCATGCTGACACTGTGTTATCAAATTATTTCAACATATTTCAGAATCAAATCTTTGCGAATCCCTTCAAATAAAAAACCCAGACTTATCCATACGTAACTTAAAATGTGGATTATCAATAGCTTGTATACTGGTGGTGGTTGCATGCCATTTGCTTTACAATTATAACTGCATACTTACCTACCCTCCCGGAATGGCCGGGAAAGTCCCGAAAATCGGGTCCCCCTCCCAGCCTCCCAGAAGGGTGGACAATCCCCCCACATTTCCCCCTGCATCTTCTTACTTTTGCCAGTCAAATACCAGCATTTGTGCGTGCACACGGAGGGAGCGGGACTAAATTGCTGCAAATGATTTCATTTTAGCCCTGCCCCCTCCATGTACGACCGTGAATCGTATTTACTGCAATGGGGGTGGGGCTTGATGATGCAAAGCTCCATCCCCGCCCCCCTGAGCACAGCTAAAAGTCTCCTCTTCTGGCTTCTCTAATTCTAACTTGATCGCAAAGCACAATTTTTCTCAAATGGACAAAACCATGGGCCTGATTCAGACCTGGTCGCTACTGTGCGTAATTGCAGAGGCCTTCGGTCAGATAGCCGCCACCCAGAGTGAAATTCTACCCCATGCAAGTCTGCAAATTCATTGCAATAAATCGCTGCTCGTCGGCCAGCTGCAAATTGATTCGCAACTCACTCACCATTTAATGATATTCCCATGACTTTTTTGTGTTCAAACTGAAATCTAAATTGCAGTGTAAAAATAAAGCAGCCAGTATTTATCCTGCACAGAAACAAAATAACTGACCCAAATCTAACTCTTTCTGCACATGTTACATCTGCCCCACCTGCAGTGCACATGGTTTTACCCATTTGAGTAACTCACATGGACCAACTTTTTATACTTTTAACCCTATATGATACCATAGTTCTTTGTTAGGCTATTCACATGCCTAAACAAAGCATTTTTAAATTGCTCTACTGTCTTAGGGGCTAATTCTGACCTGATCGCTGCTGCGCAAATTTGCACGGTATCATGCAAACACATACTGTCACTTTGCATGCGTGCAAACAGAAACAAATGCACTCCAACATCACAAGCCTGCTAACAAAAACAATAGAGGAGGAAACAGGACTTCAATGCACACCACCGATGCAAATCACTGCGAGTGTGCTCTTAGTTTGCAAAGTGTTCGCATGGAAGCGAAAATTAGCGCACACAATATTTTTCTCTTACCTTTTACCTAAGGAATTTAGTTGACATTAAACAATTACCTACCAAATGTAGTTTGACAGCCTAATTATGTGTATAAATAGATATCTAATAATAACAATAATAATAAAATCCTTTTGGAAATCATAACATATCCAGACATTTTTTATAATAAAAAATTATATTTGAAATATGATTTTTATTATAATAAATATTTTGAAAAGACATGTTAATAAAATCTAGTTAAAAAAAAATATTATTTTTCTATAAATAAAATATATGGTTTGTATTTTATAAATTTTATTTAACCAACCCAAAAAAAAAACAAATTTCTTCAGTTTTTAACAATTTCTGCAAATACATTTTGCAATTCCATTATGTTGGCCAGGACGGCCTAAATATTGCCTTCCATTTCTTTAAGGACATCCAGGACAGTAGCCTTCTGAGTTACTGTGTCTTCAAAATCTACAAACGAGAGGTATAAAATAAAATGTATCGCAAGGAATTTACTTAAAAAAAAAAGGTTAGTAACATTTTGTTAGCTTACTTTCTTCGGCAGCTTCTTGAACATCGGAGTGGGAGTAAATGGGGGAGGGGTTTTGGGAGGCGGTTGGAGGGGAAGCCCGGTAGCCTTCTTGTCCTCAAAGTCGTCTCAGTCTGCCTAAGGAGAGATGGACACATTTTACTTTTACAAAAATCGTCCTACTGTATGTTCCATAAACACTATAAATTGTCAGCAAAAATTAAAAGGTTATTAAAGTACAAATGTTTTAAATAATTTTAACAAAGTATATTTTAATGCTCACTCATTGTAAACAGAGCCCACAAATGCTTGTTCTTTTAAAAAATTCTAATATTATTAATAATACTACATGTAATAATTGTAATAATAAAAACTACAAACAACCACAGAGCACTTCATTTTTTGTCTCTTAACAGTGTTAAATAGGATCCATGTAGCTACCACTTTACTACCCCTTTCACATCGCAAATGTCAGGTCACACCCAGGATTTAGACATGGGAGCGACCCTGGATTTGCAGTGTTTAGAAGTCCACAGTGACCCTGCAATAAGCCATGTGTCTGGCGCCATACGAGGGCAGTACGAAGCATCATTGGGGGTGGGGGAGGAGGCAACGCTTGAAGCTGAAGCTGTTTCCAAGTACTGCATTCCTCCATAGTGTGAACAGGACTGACCTGGGTTACCTGTTCACACTGCACAGCAACCCGGGTCTAACTCAAGATTAATCCTTCTTTTACCAGGGTCAGAATGTTGGGCTTCTGGCCCCTGGAAATTGAAAAAGGCCCTTTCACATAGAGACCCAGGTTAACCCAGCAACAACCCAAGATCAACCCGCAGTTATTTTTGAGATGTGATAGGGGGATAACACTCTCTAGATATATAGAAGCATGGGCACACTTATATGCCTGCCACTTAAACACCTATACGTGATCACATTCACATGGAAATGAAAAACAGTATGCAGGCCAGTTTGCAAATTCGGACGTATATATTTACATACGGTTAGGAATCCACAAACTTGTTTAGGGTGGCCAATCCTGGGATCTGGAATGGTGTGATCCCTGGATTTGGATCTAAAAACACCGGATTACGGGATTAGACTGCACCCTGCGAAAATCTATGATTGGCAGCTCTGGGAACCTGCTCAGATGCTCCCCAGCTGCTCCTGACCACAGCTCGCTGCTATGCGGCTGTGCGAACCACCAGAGGTCATGTTGTGCAGCCCGCCTGCTGCTCTGCACCCACCCACCACACCACCAACCGGCACCCAACTGCCACATCACTGTCAAGCACCGGACTGCCGCATTACCGCCTGGCACCTGACCAACTCACCACCAACAGGCTCCTGACCACTGCACCACCTCTCGGCTCCACACAGCCACCCTGGTAAGTGACACTGGTTTGGGGGGGTAGAGGAAGGGAATAAAACTATGTCATTATATTGACAAACTCTATCCCAGGTATCTCGTGATTAGGCATTTTTTAATCCCGAATCTTGGGATTAAAAAAAAAATGCTCTGAGAAAGGGATCCCTAACGATAGCCCATGCAGCCCATGCAGCAGTCCATTATTGTGGTTAAGGAGCTTTAGCTCCCTGCAGCTAAATGCCGCAGATCGCATGGTCCCAAGAGTGTAGTAACATAAAGTATTTGTGTACTCTGCCTGATGTTATTTGGACATTCTCTGATAATGCACATATATTTAAATAAACTTTATTGAGGCATTTGCCAGTTTTCATAGTGTCTGTTTATTCCGCAATGCTGATGCGCACGCAAACTACGCCATGGGAGGGAGTACAAATTTCAGTTGGCGATTGGTTGCAGTTGCAATCCATAAAATCACAAACATAATCCATAACTCACCAATTTGATGTCTTCTTTTATTTAACTGTACATTACAGATGTTGATTAAGGAAAGAAAAACAAAAGAATTGGAACATATACTACAACTGAAATCTGAACATTTAACAAGACCCTTTGTTGGGCCACTACTGCCACATTCACAAATGATTCATACCAAAGGTGTTCAAGAGTGATTTATCAAGTGACCATCGATATTTGTATCAATAAATGTAGATCCATTTTATGTACTAGACTGGCCCATGGTCCATTGTAAACCCTTCACAGTAATTAAACACCATGGGCGGAATAATAAGTTACGATTTTTGGACATGTGTGATTTTTTTGTACAAATAAAAATTTGCACGTTTTCACATGTCTAAAAAATTGCACATTCAAAGTCTGTGGGTGGAAACCCACATCATTCGATGGTCGCCTGACTCTCATGTCACTTAGATTTGCGTGCACCCTCAGGGGGGAAGTAGGCGGGCAGCTGACATCCAATGATGTCAGCTGCCATCCCCCTTCACCAACGCCACGACTCAATTACCATGGGAATGCCCAGCATTTACATGGGAATGCCCATGAAACACTGGACATTCCCATGGGCATGGCTATCCACCACCGACCCATGCCCGCATGCACCTGGCGTATGCACATGCACAGAAATGCGACTGCGCATGCACCAAACATTGGTCCCAGTGCAAATGAATGCTGTCTGCGAACGGACCAGAATAAGGTCCTATATCATGCATTGTATCCGGCCCATACTATATCCGACACGTACTGTAACCAACCTGCACTGTATAGGTATATCTGAACTAAGAGCTACCCACCTTGGAGCAACCCCAGACTACTCCATGTGGCATATCAGGACCTGCATCTCCGCCTAATGCAAGCTCCTCTCTGCCTCTCACAACATACATACAGATAGTGGTAGATGCTCAAATTAGTTCAGTAATACCATTCAGGTGCATGCAAGGGAGGGGTTAATACTGAGTAAGTAACAAGACATTGGTTCCCCCGGCACACTGAATAGTTTTCGCAACCAATCTTGAACACTACATGATAATAGAATTCAGAGATATTGGTAACATATACCTGCGCAGGTGTATGACATGCCCCCAAGCCGCGTCAAGGCTTCTCTGTATATTGGGGGCATAGCATACACCTGCGCAGGTATATGTAACCAATATCTCTGAATTCTATTATCATGTAGTGTTCAAGATTGGTTACTAATACCATTCAGTGTGCCGGGGGAACCAATGTCTGGTTACAGTATGTGTCGGATTAAGTTGATTATGGACACTATGTTTTGCACTGTATCCAACTCTCCCTGTATTCTGCATTGTATCTTGCATTGTATCTGACGGGCACTGTAACCCACACACGGTATCCAACCTGCACTGTATTCAACAAACACTATATCACTCAGTATCTGAAGCGTATTGTAAACAACACTGTATTTTGTACTGTACCTCATGAGTACCATATCCTGCACATACTGTGGCACTGCAATCTTGTATGTACTGGCGCAGTGCAGTGTAACCCTGTTGTCTGCTGCTGGGAAGGGAAGGAGGAATGAGGATTGGATCTAGGGCCTGATTCACTACCGCTCGCTAACATGGAACGTCCATAACCCCCCCTCCGCCACCACCGACAACACATCCCCTCGCATGTGGCTGAAGAGAAAAAATATTAGACCAGGGGTTCCCAATCTTTTTTGAATCATGGCACCTTAGAGTATCAGAATTTTTCCACGGCACCCCTAGGCCCCCAAATAATATATAAAATTAGGTAGATTGGGTTTATATATGCTTCTTAGGTTCAGTTATGTGGCAAAGGACATGATTTCCTTCTGATTGTACACATATTTATGATTGGCAGCCACTAGCACTGGATTTGTCCATAAATAATTGACCATAAATAATTTCAATTGGTCCTGGACCAACAACCCGGGGCACCCCTGCAAGTGTCCCGAGGCACCCCAGGGAGCCACGGCACACAGTTTGGGAACCACTGTATTAGACAATCATATGATTTCTCTCCCCTTCAGAAAAAAATAGTCATTCTAAATCGACTTTTATTTCCGTCTGAGTCTTCCCGCGTCATGTGACATAAGCCGTCTGCCCCTGGCATCACCCAGCATTATCATGGGGGCGCCCATCATACGCTGGGCTTTTTCCTGCTCCTGATCCATTGTTGCATCTTGCTGCATCAGCGCATACTTAACTTTTAATTACTAATCCAGGAGATTGCTTATGCAGCCGGTGTGACTCCGGTGCAAAGCGCACAGGACCGCTCATAACTTCGGACCTCCTGTCATTCACCTGCAATTTGGGCTCTTTTCTTGCAATTGATCACTGCAATCGCAGGAAAAGATCCCACATTGCAGGTGAATTGCATAGTGTATGGGGGCCTTAACTCTCTCTGTACAGATTACATTTGCACAGCATGCAGTGCACATGATTTTGCCCATTTTGAGAACAAATTTGCCCTGCGATCAGGTCTGAATTAGGCCCTTTTGTTTTAAGTACAAATAACACCCATGCATTTGCAATCATTGGCTGGGTAACGGCAACTTACACAGCAGCATCACAGATGAATTTAGCACATACCACACACAGCATTAGACAATACTTACCCCACTATAGAACACTTTTTTCCCACTTCCCATCTTTAGCTGATATACGGTACGGTGATTGTGGCTGGACTCCGTGCCTGTGCTGCCAAGGCTTAGAATGCACCCTGGACAATAAATATATTTTTCTCTTGTGTGCACTGCACGCAGGCACACATGTGCACTGAAAAACAGCGTGTGATGATCCTGCCGCTGCCTTTATGAGGAGCAAGGAGAAGATCTTGGTAAGCGAAGGTTGGGGGAGGGTAACATAAACACAGGCTGCTGCTGCAGAGATATAGGGTGTAGAGACACAGGCTGCTGCAGAGATATGAGAAGGGGGGCACATAGATCGCTCTATAAAACCAAGGGGAGCACAGGCTGCTGCACAGGCTCCTAGACAGGGGCATAACTTTTGGGCCTCATAGCAAAATCTTGAAAATCCCCCCCCCCCTCCCCCGGGCAGTGCGGTCAATGGGGGAGGGGGGGTCAGTGCCCCCCCTCTCCCCCCATTGACCCCCCCAGTGACCACACATGCGCAGACTCCCCAGGACCTGGCTGAGCGCATCGCAGGGACAGGCTCCTTTCGGAACCCTATCCCTGCACATGTGGGATGAGATACCCCCGCAATAGGATTGCATATTACAATGCGATCCTGGTCAGTAATATTCCACCCAGATCGCATTGTATATGTGATCCTTAATAAATGGGCCTCTTAAAGAGTAGAGAGAAAACAGGAAAGAGAGGGGGCTGGGGAGGGAGAGAGTGCAAGACAGAGGAAAAAGAGAGAGGCGAGAGAGAATGGAGATATGTCTGTGGGGGGGGGGGGGGGGAGTTAGAGTCTGAAACTATTTAGATAATAATCAGTTTATACCCTCCTAATCCACTCCACCCGCCCATTACAGTTGAATGTGCCCCCCCTTCAAAATAAACTATTCTTGTTACCTTAAAATGTCAGGCATTGGGGTTTGTCATGCTGGGTGTGTGGTCCCTTGGAAAGAAGTGTGCCTTTGCCCATTTTCGTTACTGTGGGGGCATGGCCAATCTGAATAGACGCTGTGCACACCCACACAGCATCGATTCACTGTGAGTGACAGTGGGACTCTCAACTGAGTTCCACCACCAGTATTGATGACTTAGAACTAGTTCAACCTCTAACTGGACCGTCCGTACTCTCAGGAAATTTGCATCCTAACGTAATTTACGGGCAACACGGACGGTGTAATGGTTAGCATTACTGCCTCACAGCGCTGAGGTCATGGGTTTGATTCCCATCATGGCTCTAACAGTACGGAGTTTGTATGTTCTCCCCGTACTTGCTTCGATTTCCTCCCACAATCCAAAAATATACTGGTAGGTTAATTGGCTTGCGACAAAAATTAACCCTAGAATGAATGTGTGCGTGTATATGTTGTAGGGACTATAGATTGTAAGCTCCAATGGCCTGGGCAGGGACAGATGTGAATGTTCAAATATTCTCTGTAAAGCGCTAAGGAATATGTATGCGCTATATAAATAACTGGTAATAAAGAAATAAATAATGAATCATTTTCATGAAAGTGACCCAAAATTGCACCAATTGACTGGTTTATAAGTATGCATTTATATTTCATTCTTGGGGTTGCTACCAAATCAGACCCTTTGGGGTTTATGTACTAAGATAGGAGTTCTATTTAAAATCGGATGTTGCCCGTAGCAACCAAATCAGAGTACTTCTTATTTATTTAGCGTCTTCTAGAAGATAATAGATAACATTTGATTCGTTGCCCATAGCAACATCCCATCTGAAATAGAACTCTCATCTTAGTAAATAAACCACAAAAGGTCTGATTTTGGTTCCAACCCCAAGGATGAAATATAAAGCAAAATTATAAACCAGTCAATTTTGGGTCCGTTTCATGAAAATTGTAAATCACTTTTGAGTCTAAAAAAATTAAATAATCACACAAAACCAAGACTTTTCTTGTTTGGCGCACTTATAACTATATTTTTTAAACTTTACTACAGTTAAAATATGTACTGAAATAGCATTGTGTCAATGAAATATTACATTATAAAAATGAGTGTGTATCCAGCAATTCACCTCCCCTTTCACTATTTGATTTTGATCCCTGTTGACTAAGGGCCTTATTCTGGTTCACTCTCAGAGACAAGTTCCTTCTAAAATGGACAAATCCATGTGCACTGCAGGGGGGGGGGGGGGCAGATGTAAAATGTGCAGAGATAATTAGATTTGGGTGAGTTATTTTATTTCAGGGAAAATACTGAATGCTTTATTTTTACACTGCAATATCTAATTCTCTCTGCACAAATTACAGTTGCCCCACCTGCAGTGCACATGGCTTTGTAAATTTGAAATGGTATTTGCCTCTGAGAGTGAACCAGAATAAGGCCCTAACTCCTAAGCTAATCTTGTATACATGTACTCTGCCAAAGATTCACCCTTTCTCTCTTCCTACCTTCTTTTTCTATCCTCTTCCTTTTCTGTTTCTCTATTTCTTCCTTTTCCCTTTTTATCTTACTTTTCTCACATTTTCTCTTATGGCTTGTCTTTTTCCGTTCCTAAATAATCACATTATTTAGATTTCTTTTCTTCTTTTTATTTATTTACAAAATTGATCAAATGGTTCACACTTTGGCCCTTATTCTGGTCGGTGCGGATATATCCGCGTGCGTTCGGGCCGCCGATGTTTTATATCTGCGCATGTGCAGAGGCGTCTCTGCGCATGTGCGAGCGGGGCGTACGGCCAAATCCCGCATGATATGTGAACACTCCGAACAGGGGGTGGAGAGGGGTGTGAAGGGCTACTTGGGCTCATTACAATATGCATACGCCCCGCGTTTCATGGGCGTTCCCATGCAAACGCTGGGCGTACGTATGGTAATGCGGCCGTGACGCACGTGTAGGGTGCGGACATATGACATCGCCGGATGTCAGCTGCCCGCCCAGATCCCTGCTTTTGCACGGAAAAATGTCCGTGTGGTCTGAGGTTGCGGGAGCTGGTGGAGCACTCGGTCCTGCATTCGATGGTCTGCGACCATCGAATGATGGGGGAGGTTCCCTTAGATGGAGGAGGCGTATTCCATGAAAAATACACGTGCGGTCCGTTCGGCCAGCTTCTTACCGCGTACGGACGGAGTTGGCGATCCGTATGGAAGGCGGGGTTTCACACGCACGGTCCTGGCCGCATAATCGGATCCGGCCGCACCGATCAGAATAAGGGCCTTTATCACAAAAGATTCTTCCGATTTATTGTGTGTACTTTTTTTATATTTTTTTAATTATTGCGCTCTTGTACCGTGATCTACCAATAAACAAACATCAAAAAAAATAAAAAATGATTGTGTATAGCTAGAAAATTGTAATATAAAATCAAGGAACCACAACCGATGGATTCATATATTTCTGCTTACACGGCAGTTACAATGGATTAAAATAAATCATAAGCAACAGAGGCTGAATTCTCTTGTCCTACTCCCTAACCCTAACCAAAAATCTGGCAAAGCACGCCTGATAAATCAATGTACATCTTTAACTACCCCAACATTGTCTTGTGTACTAAGACTACCTTAGGAATGCAGGTTATTGAGTAGACACTTGTTTCATATAACTGGAAAGTTTTAATGTCAAATTAAATAGTGCACTTGTTTTTATGAGACGTGGAAGTAAATCAGGGCATGGGGTAAAATTATCATCACAATATGGTAACATTCCTAATTAGTTTGAGATGAATATTACGCATGTAAAGGGAGTATATGTTTTGATTTACTGTCTCTTGCACTGTCTCTCAAGTAATAAAGTTTGTTAATTGGAATGTTGCGATGTGGTTTACATAATTAAAAGCTTGGTTAATCATTTTTTTTTTTAGTTTGGTTCTTAAACTGGTGCCACAGGGGGCAATGCTGGGTCTTACGCTTTTCTGTTCCCGATGATTTGAACATTTTTTTTTTTTTTTTTTTTATATTTTATTGAAGAACTGTACAGTACAAAGTTTAAGACATATCCATTAGATTATAGTTGTAAAAAAAAAAGCCAACATTATAATCATTACATGTAAAACATGAAGGTGATTTTTCAAAACCAGCATTGTGGTAATTGATTCTTGGTATAACACAGATAACACTCTCAAAGCGTGTTGTACCAAATATTTTCTTATGAACATTTCTTTTTATCAACTTAGTATCTCCTATAGTCTAGTGCATGCGTAGGGGCATATGCATCAATGCTAGGAGAGCAACACAGGCTGTGTTTGAAAAATGACAATTAGGAGCTGATTGGTTGGTACCTTTCTCTCACCAAATGTGTTAATTCATGTGCCCCATAACCAATAGCTTATGTGGTCTATGTAGACTTGAAGAGATATAAAGAAGACAGAGATAAAGTGCCAACCACTCAGCTCCTAACTGCCATGACAGTTGACAAGGTGAGATTTGTACTGTTATTCTATCAAAATCGAATACAAAATCGAATGGTTTTTCTACATTTGATGCAGATTTGATACCAATGCGTGCTCCCGTATAGTGTAAATCAAATAGAAAAATAGTATTGGCAGGCAAGATTATATAGTACAGATCTGTACTACATAGTCAAGATCGAATGTGAACACTGTAAAGAACCCAGATCTGGGTCGAATAGAAAGTGAAATCTCACTGTGTGTACGCACCTTAAGTGTACATAGACACTTACTGTATATCAACGGATGCATACAATTATCAATGATACATAATGTTGTTGTGTGTGACCTAGGTGAAGTGAATGAAATATTGGGGAAATCCTCCTGAACCCTAAAATGTAAAAATAGATAGTGGCCATAAGAAAAGGTGTCAGATGTTTGAATTTGTAACTTTTATTTATGAATGAAAAATGATAATGAGCATTTCAGCAAATAAAAGGGTTTACAGCACAGAAGGGACTTTTTATCATCCAAAGCGTGTTTTGTAAGTTTGCATATACAAGATCTAAAATACTGGGAAAAATTACTGCCATCTGGTGCAGAAAAAAGTTGTGCCGCTTAGTTGTGCAGTTAATTGTGTGTGGCCCTAAGAGAATAGAAAAATATCAATTTCAGTTGTAGATCTTTGTGAAAAATCAAAGCAGCTGGTCAATGTAGAATTGATGCTATACAGTAGGCCTGATTCTCAGTTACACCCAACGTCTGTGTTTACAGGAGTTGGTGTTTTCTACTGGTGAAAAATCCATGAAAACGTTTACAGGACATATACGTTACACAGTGTGTACTGGGTATATGGAACATACATTGCACAGGTTGTACGGGGCATATACGTTACACAGTGTGTACTGGGTATATGAAACACAATGTGTATGGGGCATATATTGCACAGGTTTTACGGGGTATATACTGCACAGTGTGTACGGGGCATATATTATACAAAGTGTATGGGGCATATGAAGCACAGTCTGAATGGGGCATTCCTTACACAGTACAAACAGGGCATTCATTACAGTGTGTATGGGGCATACGTTACACAGTGTGTACGGGAGTTATGTTATGCAGTGTGTATGGGGCATACATTGAACAGGTTGTATGGGGCATATACATTACACAGTATATACGGGGCATATGTTATACTGTGTGTACGGGTTATACATTACATAGTGTGTATGGTGCATGCATTACATAGTGTGTATGGTGCATATGTTACAACCCACAAATACCAGCATCCTGTCAATCAACTTGTGTATGGCCAGCGATGGTGCATGATGGCCTCGCGTATGCGTACAGCCCTTTGATTATCGCACAGCCTGTGAATTCCCACGTAACCCTAGGTCTGCGCACTGGGCGCAGGAAATCTACCGTGGCACTTTAGGGCAATTAAATAAATCTTACAATAAATTAGAATTCTCACCAGGCAGACTTCCCCTTTACTGTTACTCTGACAGGTACGAGCTAGTGAAACAGTATATGAATTGAATATTCACATCTCTTTATGCTAGGCCCAGACATAAAGTGATTGCACTTTAAACAAAGAATAGACTTGTACTCTCCTTAGGAGACAGGCTACACTGATACGATGTTCCCTCTACAGACTGTAGTACATTTGTCCTTTGGCACAAGTATAATTATTTTGATAGCTAATTTTATTGGTAACATTATGACAAAGAGAGGATGCTGAGACAGCCACAGCACAATGATTTGGGCTTATATTTAATGGATGGTACTAATTCCAAGCAATTTCCCCCTACAGTATTTCTTTTTACCTTTGGGATTTCCGAGCCTGTACAGTTGTCAGAAGAAGCCGCATCTCATCACACTTACACAAAGAGATTTCCTCTAGGGAACAAACCTCGGGGGACAGAGACTGTACGTATTCATTTTCCTCTTACCAGAATGCACTACAGTGCCAGAGAGAGCAACGCTCTACGCTGCCAGCCACTCGGATAATGACGAGGTTAAACAGCCATTGTCTGATAACATGCTGAAGCCTTGGGAATACATGTTGCAGAATGCCAGGATGAGCTCCAGGGGAAATTGGATCCCACTAATGGAAGAGCATGCTTTCCAATTTTATTTCAATGATGACCACATTGGAACACTTTCGAGACAAAATATGCAGTGAAAAAAAAAAAAAAAAAAAAAAAAAACCAGCTTTATTTATGTTATTTAAAAAATAATAAAATTTTGTTTTTTTCCTACATTTATCTTTTTACGGATGGAATATTCTTAAGTAAAATCTACACGGGCATGGGATACTTTTATTTTATTGCTCTTTGTTTTTCCCTTCAAGTGCCAACATCTCTGTTAGAGTACTATGCCTGCATTTGCCTCTAATACACATTGCCCAGTGGCATAACTAGAAATTTAGCTCCCCCCAGCCAAAAAGAGTTTCTGGCGCCCACCCACCCACACACACACACGCACAAAAATTGCACATACCTACGGTGTGCCCATTCCAAAAATGGGTGCGACCTCACTGCAAGGCCTGCGGCCTTGCCACACACCGTAATGCTCATTAGATAATATGCCACACACCGTAATGCCCTACACCGTAATGTTCATTACACATTATACCAAACACTGTAATGTCTCTTACACATTATACCACACACCGTAATGTCCATTAGACATTATACCACACCGTAATGCTCAGTATGCCACACATTGTAAAGCCTATTACATATTACGCTACACACTGTAATGCCCATTGCACAATATGCCGCACACTGTAATGCCATTACACATAATGCCACACCGTAATGCCAATTATAACACACAACTTAATGTCAATTAATAGATGGGATGATGCTGGAGTGCGGGTACATTGTGCCCAGCAGAAATCTAAGAGGCTGCCCAAAATTAATGCCTTTTATCACCCTGGGAGCAACCTCTCATTGAGAAGGGGTTGCAGACTGCTGCTGCCTGACACAGACAGTGTACCAGTGGGAAGGGGCTGATCCATATTAAAATGACAGGGAGGTAGCACCGTGATTAGGGCAGGGCCGGTGCAAGGCACCGGAGTGCCCCAGGCGAGTCGGGGTGGGGGCGCCCCGGTGCCGGGGGGGGGAGGGAGGGGGGGGGGTGGTACCTGTGTAAAAAAATTGCTGCCCCGGCGTCCCTGCAGTGCTGGGGCGGTCAGGGGTGTCCGTGCCGTAGGGGTACCTGCGGCGCCGTCATGTGTATAAAGCTGGCTGCGGCCGGCGGGGTCCCTGTATTGAATAGCAAATAACTAGAGCTTCCCGCGCCGCCGCGCGCATAGCGCTAGTTATTTGCTATTCACTACAGGGACCCCGCCGGCCTCAGCCAGCTTTATACACATGACGGCGCCGCAGGTACCCCTACGGCACGGACACCCCTGACCGCCCCAGCACTGCAGGGACGCCGGGGCAGCAATTTTTTTACACAGTTCGCTGGGGGTGAGGGGCGAACTGCCGCCCTCCAGGTGCCGGCGCCCTAGGCAAATGCCTAGAGCTGCCTAGTGGTGGCGCCGGCCCTGGATTAGGGGTAGCATGGTTGCTGGTGGGGACAGGCTTAGGCTGCAGAAGGGAAGGCACTGAGGAAAAAGTTAGGCTGTGGTAGAGAAAAGTTAGGTACTGGGGAGAGGTCTAGGCTGTGGGAGGGTTAGGAATAGGTACTGGAGACGTTTAGGCTGCGGAAGCGGAGGGTTAGGCACTGGGGAGTGGGTTAGGCTGTGGGAGGGGAGGGTTAGGTATCCCACATGAAATTTAACTCAACCCTTAGATAGAGACAGTGTGCAGCGGCATCATTATTACCGGCACACATACCCAACAGAGGCACGTGGCACAGCACAAACCTAAGCAATGACAACACAAAACATGTTTATCTGTGCTATTTTGATCTATCATTAAAGCAAGGGACCGGCAATGTCAGTGGCGTATCTAGTGTAAGGCAGCCCCTGCTGCCACTTGGGGGGATCGTGCGGCAGCGGGGCTGTGTGGGCGCCAGGCTGAGTGACATACAGTATGTGCTGCTGCCTGCCCAGTGGCGTCACAAGGGGGGTGCGGGCTGCACCGAGTGTCACCCTTTAGTGGGGTGACACCAAACAGAGCTGCAGTTGGCTCGCACCCCCGTGTCTACTGCCCCCACACGTCCCTGCCAGAAAACAACACACCTATCAAAACTTGGAGAGAGAAAGTACCAACCAAACAGCTACTAAATATCACTTTGGATGCTCTACTGGCTGAGTCTTCCATATCCAAAATTCTGCATTATGGATTTTTTTCTGTATGACTGAGATAGTGACACCTTTGCTGTATGATGGTTAATTATACACAGACTTTGTTTAACACACATTTACATTTTTTTTTCAAAATGTCAGGCTGTGTATATAAAGTGTATATGAAACATAGATGCGTTCTGCGCTTAGACTTGGGTCCTACCCCTATGATATCTCATTAGGGTATGCAAACATTCCAAAATATGGAAAAGTGATACCAAAAAACTTCTTGTCCCAAGCATTTTGGTATGGGAGACTTAATGTGTATTTGAAAAAAGTACAAACAGCAACAGTTTAGCCGACATGCAAATATGGCAATGGGCCTATCAGGGCAGGTTTTGTTACTTACTATAACACATTTTAACATATTTTGTTGTGCAGGATAAAAAATGATTTATAAAATATCTTTTGCCCGAATAAGGATGGCTGAAAGAGGCACCTGTCTGAAGGAAACTACATGTAGTACAATTTGGGCAATGAAAACAACCATTTCTTGGTGAACCCTAAAAGGTAGTTTTTTTGGCTAGTGCCCATGTTGGTTTTGACTAGGTGGTCCTTAAGATTTTTTCCCCTTTTGTATGCTGGCATAAGAGACGTAGTTTTTAAGTTAAGATCTGGATCAGATTTGATAATTGCCCATAACTCTTTTTATCTGTGTTCACTATCTTGGGGGATTGATGTGTATAAGAATTTACCCAAACCAGTTTGTTATTTGAATCTCTAGTTTTGGTTTTTGAATTCAACAAATCCTGTCTGGTATTGGCCTTACATTTTAACTTCAATAAGTTAGGGAGGTTGTAGCCCCTTTCTATGAATGTCTGCATTATAAAGTCTAATTCTTTGTGGGCTTCAACAGAATCATTAATAATACAAAACACTCATAGGAACTGGCTATCAGGTAATGACTCTTTACTGTGCGTGGAAGGTGCACTGGAAGCCAGCAACAAGTTGTTGCGGTCTGTTGCTTTGCTGAAAATGCTAGTGTTAATCCCATGACTAGATATAGAAATAGTGACATCAAGATAATTTACACTGTTAAAATCCAGGGAATTTGTGAACTTATTCGGACTAAGGGACTTATTATGTGAGTCAATGAGATTTTTAAATTCTAGTTCTGTATTCGTCCAATACAGTTATATATCATCTATGTATCTAAAAGAGCATAATACATGTTTCAAAATAAAGGGATCACTAAAAACAGGTTGTATTTAATTTCAAACATGTACACATGGCTAGTGATGGGGCCATATTGAACTCTATTGCCACACCTGACGTTTGTAGATAATAAGCCCCGTAACAGTAAAAATAATTTTTAGACAACACCATCTCTAAAAGCAACATATAAAAGCCCAAGTCAGGTCCAGTGTATCTTATAGGTTTAAACCACTTTGGTGGAAAATACACGTATACAGATTACATACGTCGATTGTTATCAATAAGCAAGAAGATGGTAACTGTCCCATATCGTTTAATACAAAAAGGAGAGAGGTGGTATCCTTTATGAACGTCAACTTGGATTGGATAATCGGCTGTAAGAAACATTCCAGGTAAAAGGAAATTGGCTCTTTAGATCAAGTTCTCATTTGAAAATCATGATAGGGTCACAATTTAGTTTAATGTACATGGTACTATCTGATAAGTGCCTTTGAATTTCACTGCAACAGTCAGTCAGGTTTTGTATCACTATCACGCCACCTTTGTCTGATTGTCGAATAATCACATTATCTTAGGTGGATACATTTTTAAAAGCCTTTTGTTCTTCTTTGTACATATTCCAATACATAGGATGTGGTGATTTCAGTGGAGACTTTCTCCTCCAACAGGTAAGTGTAGGTTTTTAAAGAATCATTTTGACTCAAAGGGTCAAATGAAGACCATGGTTTAAATTGTGCCATGTGGAGGAGTCTTGATTCAGGGGAGGGGGTAACTTGTTTGTCCTTAAAGTGCTCTCTTACCTGATTTTCCTATTTAGTTGAAACAATTCAACATTAGTTTGAAAGGGATCAGCAGAGCAAGTAGGTATGAAAGACAGTCCTTTATGTAGAAAAATAGTTTCCTCCTTGGTAAGATTCCTTGAAGATAAATTAAAGATCAAGTCTTGTGCTGACGCAAGTTTTATTTTTACTTGTTTGCCCTTGCTGGGCGTTTTGCTTGCCCCTCCTTGTGTACTGAGGCTTGGACCTGTCAATGCCTAATTTTTCCCAGCATATAATTTCCATAATTATAATTTTAACCATGCCCATAACATTAATATAGTCAGAGATAAATAATCTTTATCACATAAACCAGGAAAATATTGCATATCAAGTTACACATTTTAGCTCATAATGCCAAGTTTGGTCTCTAAATGATTGGAATCATATTAGCTATCAGATGAAAGTTATTAGAATTTCATATCACGTTGCACTCACATGTTATACAAATTATAAGTTCACATTAGAGTAATCACAGAAAACCAGCATTAGAGATGAAGTCATTAACATTCCCAAACACCAGCTAACCACCCAGGAAATACAGTAACCGGGGGCGTGTCTATAGGCTATTGATACAATGTGAATGAATGGATTCTCCCCTCCCCCGAGAGTTCTCTTGGAAAGCAAGAGAGAACCACACAGGCAGTTGCTGTTTGAACTCGACGCAGAGAAGATGAGTCTTACCTCTCCAGGAGTTTCCTTCCATTACATGTGGATTTGGACATGATAAGTAAATATGTATCAACAAACTGAATTGTGCGCCAGGACTAGGATATGATTAATGGACTGGATGTTTAGGAGTACTATGATGCAGAGAGCTACGTGTGAGATATAGGAAAGATGTATTCTAGCTTCAATAATACATAGCCAGGAATGTTGTATTTCATTGTATGAGTAGCATGATGTGTTTCAAATAACTGTGAGCGAAGTAGGAGTTGATCAGCAAGAGTGATGTTTTGATCTGTTAAGTTAGGATATGTTTTACTGGTTAGATTGAGATTTACAACCCTGTATCATGAAAGATTGTTAGGCCATAAAGTGTAGGCCTATCGGCTGTGTGCCATGTGCTCAGCCGTGTGATATCATCATGGATTGTATTGTGTTTCACAATAGCTACATATAGCAGCGGTTGGTAGATTATGGATAAACATATAGATTGGTATTTGAAAGGATAAGCTGTAGTGATTAAACTGATTTGAGCATTGTGGATGCTATTACTAAGTATTTAGAAGGAGGCCTGGAATTCCTGTAAGAAACATGTGCTGTGAGAGTAGTCCACTATTGTATGGACTCTTTGTATTCAAGTGAGTGTGCTTGCTCAAAGGGACGCATGTATTTGAAAGCATGTGTAAGGCTATGCGTGAGCATGTATGGATTCCAGCATTTGTGCTTAATCGAGTGTGTGTCTATGTCCCAGAATGGATTAGCTCTGAACTGTTTCTACCTAAGTGTGTGAATGCTTTGTGTAATATCCAGTGAGAATATCTAGATAAACTGGCGGATAAAACCTATATGACTGTAATAAGTGTTGTTTGCATGTGCTCGGATGGTGAGTAATGTCATGCGATGTGATTATGGTATAGGTAGGCCTTGGATTGTATAGTGCCATTTAGGTGCTCTGTTCAGAGAAGTACATTGTAGCTTAATGATATTCAAATTGTGTATGCTGCAGGTTTAGTGTGTTTGATGAAAGTGCAAGTTATATTCAGGATTGTGAGTATCACATGATGCAGGTTAGAGGTAATTTGGAGTAAATGTTGTGGATAGAAATTATAAATGTACAGTCAGTTTATGTTTGGTTGCCATGCGGCAGTTTGAGACCTTAGATTGTTAAGGTTCCTTTGTGTGCCATGTGGCGGTATCTAAAATGGTGGACACAAAGACTTGGTTAATCTAAAATGGCTGCTGCTTCATAGCCACGCCCCCAGCACTGTATTCACATACACATATTTAACACTGAGGTTAACTGTATTTAAGGATGCTGGTGTAATTAATCATATTGATTATAAAATCTGTATTGTTATATTGTACAATCCGTACTACAGTTTCATCTGCTTACATTCATAAATAATATTCATTGATTATAATTCTGGACATTCGCTTATTGGTTGCGTGCGACATGAATAAATTAGATAGACTTTGCATATATAAATAAATGAACTTCCTTAGACCTGCTAATTGTGCCCGCGTTCATAGCCCTAAAGGGTGAGATACACTTCCCGTGGTAGCAAAATCGGTAGTGTATATCTATTTTGTTGCAACTTGTGTCTAAACAGGGGACGAGCCCCTGTAAACCAACTTTAAATGCATTGGTGCTCGTAATCCTGGTCTACCTTCAATCTCTTTTGTTTTTTTTTAATTTAATGATCTCATCCTTATATTTCTCGATACCGGTGGTGAGCTTACTAGACCAATCTACTATGGTGTCAGTAATCAATTTAGACATATGAGTGCTTTCGCATAATCTTTTGTTTAGTTAATTCCAATTTTTGGGATTCCTCAATCACTAGGAGGAGGAGGAGGATAAAAAGAACATTTGTTCTGGATTGAGGTCCACTTGACACCAAAATCATCACTATAGCGACCAATGGTTGGCACATTTCTTATCCTGCTGAACCCTCATGGGATTTTTTTATCACGGAAGTAATTAGATGACGTGAGGCCATGATAAAAATAATCCAATTCACTTTTTTTAAACAATACATTTCCTGTTAAATTTCCTTAAGACTTTCTTTCCCCACAAGATCACCTGCGTCCCCTGTAAATAGAATACCTTCAGCAGAGCCGGCCCTAGCCTAAATGATGCCCTAGGCAAGATTTTGGCTGGTGCCCCCTAGCACCGCCACTAGTGTCGCCTCTGACCCTGCTCTCCTTTCCCAGCACCATCAACCCTCATCATAGCAGTCATCATTTTGGTGCTCCTACCCGCAATATTTTAAATAGAAACAGTGCACACATTCAGTGCGCAGCCCAAACAGGGGTGTGTTCTTGCTGGGAAGGGGCATGGCCACACAATAGTACCCCCAATTCAAATTATGCCACACAGTAGTGCAACTTTATTCACATTATATCATGTGATGGTGTCCCTTATTCACGTTACATCACACAGTAGTACCACTTTACCTTATATACATTACTCATTACATTATTCACATTATAGCCATAGAAAAAAATTCTGACAAAATAATGTATATTAAGCATCTCCATGGCCACACTGCAACCCAGCACAAAGCAATGTGTGCTGGGCAGAGGAGAAGAGCTGCAGCTGCTGCTGTCACTTAAGGGGAGGGGGCCCAGGGCTGTGTGTGACTGTGGCTGTACCTGAATATGGAATTTTATGTTACAGTGATTTCCATGAATACACTATTTCATATGCAGATACAGCCTCACTCACACAGAATATAGGCATGCTGCATATCATTTTAATCAGCAGAAGCTGCTGATGCCCCTAGGCATTCCAAATGCCCTAGGCAATTGCCTAGTTTGCCTATGCCTAAGGCCGGCCCTGACCTTCAGCCTCTGACTCCCAGAACTAAATATTGAGCCTGGTGTTAAAGTCACTCATTGGTGAATCAACTCTCCCATTTCAGATCTCTGCATTGTAAAGTTCAAAAAGTGCTATGTGCAAAACAATAGTGACTGATGAATACAGCAATAGTGATGGATGATGCGGTAATTATAACAGTAAATTATGCCAAATAAAGTGCAATAATATCGATGTAAAGTGCACTGTGCCGTATTAAAGTGTCCTGTGCTCATACGGTGACAAATGATGCAGCGCTACTGTCCCATCTGGGATGATGGAACAAATGCTACTGGGTGCCTTGCAAAAAAAAACGGATCCACAATCACATACTGTGTCTGTGGTAGCCCCATTGTCAACATCCACTGCTAAGCATGTTGGCACTGCAAACAAACTGTACTTGCCAGGTGCCTTCTGAAATGATGAATCTCTAAGCAGTCCAATGTGTATACTATGAACTGCGGCACTCTGGACTTCCAAAACAAACAACAATAAAGCCTTTGTGCAGTGACGTTTCAGCCTGTAATGGCTTTTCTCAAACAGATTACAATGAAGATGCATAAACTCATATTGAGTTTCACATTTTACACCATTTTGATTACAAGGTTGTCAAGGCAAACATCTTCGGAGATGATGTAATTGAAGTTCATCCCAGCATGAGCAGGGACGTCCGGAAGTGTATGCTGATCCAGCACAAAGGAGTGAAGATGTACTACTTAAGGAGTGAGTGTACGGTTTTAAACCGTACACTCACCCCTTAAGTAGTGCATCTTCACTCCTTTGTCCCGGATCAGCCTACACTTTCGGGCATCCCTGCTCATGCTGGGACGCACTTTAATGGTGTAATTTCCCTGAAGATGGTTGCCTTGACAACCTTGTAATCAAAATGGTGCAAAACGTGAAACTCAATATGAATTTATTTTTGTTTGTAAAACAGTCTGGCACACTAGGTGACAGGCTGGACACAGTACCTGGCGCTTTTGGAGGTACTTGTGTAGTTTCACGGCGCCAGCATGGCACCGTGCGTCTGAGTCCCCTTGCGGGGCTCGCTTCGCTCGCCCACGCTGCAGGCTCGGTGGCTCGCTATGCTCGCCACGCTATCTAAAATCAACTCCATGCCAACATGGATAGTGGGGGTATGAACTATCCATGTTGGCATGGAGTTAAGTTAGTTTATTTTAGATAGTTGTGGTGAGCAGAGAAGCCGGAAGTAGCACGGCGCCATGCTACTTTTGTATAATTGATAATTAGAGATAAGGGATATATTAACTATATCCACTAGCTGCTGCTTGTGTTATGTGAGCTAGCCTATACTCACAAAAATGGAAAGAAACACAAGAAAACAATGATAACACTAAGCGCTGCTATGTGGGTATTATTTCATGAGTAATGACTGCTTAATCACAATGACACTGGACACATTTGTTTAAAAAGTCAAATCTTTATGTATCAAACACATTTAAAAAAATAAAAATAAAAATACATACAACAAGATTAAAGGTTTTGTAACCCTATCTAAAAATGAATATACATGTATATTCCACAGAAAAATGTGCATGTATAAATATATATAGAAGTATATGTCGCGGTCTCCAGAAATCAATTATAATTCTCCATTAGGTTAGTATTCACAGGATGTAATTTAGTAGAACCTGTTAGAATAAATTCACTTATTCTAGGCGAATCGATATTATAAGGAGATTTCCATGGGTGATATGTAATCACAAGAGGTGCTATTAGCACAATAGAACAGTCTCAGTGGATACAATTGATGTTAGTAAGCCGGAGAGAGTTACTTTAGCCAATTAGCATTTAGCAAAACACGCAGTAGTAGTAAAGGCTGGTTCCCAAAAGGCTGGCTTGTTTAGAACGTAGATGGAAATAAATACAGTCTCTCACATTCACAGGTTCCACTTATATTTTTAACAAGGTGATTTTTAGGCTTACCCTGTATGTAGTATAGCCAAGTGGCTGCAAGGTTGGGTCAGCTGAAATCCTTGGCATTTAACGGCTCCGGAGTGAGGAGGATATAAGATAGCCGGTATCCTTCTGTTGTGCGGCAAGTGCCGCGGCCGGTGTTGTGTCTCTGTCCGTCTCACAGAGGACACCTGGTTTTTAGCCGGCAAGAGTTCTGCACGAAGCCGGCACCAAACGAGTGAGATCGCCGCACAGTCTGTGTCTCAGTGCGGTAAGCCGGCTAGCACGCTGTTATCAGCTGGAGACCCAACAAATGATTAGGTAGTGACGTCAATGCGTTTCGTTTCCGCTCAGACTGGAAACTTTTTCAAGACAAATGAATTTATGTTTCTTCATTGTAAACATTATGTCTAAAAACATGTATAAACAATACATAATAAAAACAATAGCGAATAATCATAATAAACATGTTTATTATGATTATTTGCTATTGTTTTTATTATGTATTGTTTATATATGGTTTTTAGACATAATGGGTGACATTTAATGGGATGAGAGTTTTAGTCACTTTCCAAAATCGCATTATCGCACTTTTTAAAAGCAATATTTTTTTGCCGCAAATTCGCATATTTAATGAGCTGCATGTTCCATGGAAAAAAGTGCGATATGGTGTGATAATGGGTGGTTTTTAGTCATGAAAATGTGCGATTTTTAGTCATGAAAATGTGCGAAGTTGAGTAAAATGTGCAAATGTGTGTTAAAAATGTTTTAAAAAATGGCGTGAGGTCCCCCATCCTGAGCATAACCAGCCCCAGGCTCATTGAGCCGGACCTGGTTCCAAAAATACGGGGACAAAAAATCTGGGGGTCCCCCGTATTTTGAAACCATGTCCGGCCATTTTATTTTTTTTAAATGAACTTTTACACATTTTTTAAGACAGGACCATGCACAGATCTCAATGATCTGTGCATGGTTCTGGCAAATTCGCTTGTCAGAACCTGGTCTGCATGTGTGGCGATTTTTACTAACATTTTCCTGTTTTCGCATCTCATTAAATATGCGATTTGTATACTTTATAATGGGAAAACATCTGGATGCGAGTTCTGGCAAAATCCCATTTTTTTGGCGTTTTTCACATCTCATTAAATATGCAATTTCGGAAAACCGTGTGATTTTGGCCGTTTTTGGCAAAGTAATCGCACAAATCACATTTTTGCATCTCATTAAATGTCACCCAATGTTTGTTGTGCATATCACTTGGAATGTTTGCCAAATAATATGCAGTTATGGTCACATCAAAGAATCGACATATATTGACATCTGCATTTTTTTTACATTATGTTATGTGTCTTTTTGTTTTTTATTACTCTTTTTTTCCCTCCCATATAATGCAAAACTCCATTCAGGACCAAAGGCAACTAAAAAAGGGATATTATTACATTATTGCGGTATATATGCAGTTTTTTCTGAAAATTCTATGTCTAGCTTTATGCTGTAGACATGCGACAAACAATTAACCGCATGTGGAAAATAATTACCCATTGAACTATGCCGGTATCAGTCCCTTGGAGTTTTTCATTAGTGGGAGTGTTCTCCATATTGGTGCTAGCTAGTCACAAGACCACTCCCTCTGAAGAAGTCTCTGACGGAACGCGTTAGGTCGTGGCTTGTGATGCTTGCACCCTCAGTCCTAGATTTTCTTCTCCATCTGCGGTGATCCACAGCTGATGGTGTCCAGACGCAGCGGCACAAGCCAGCGCTAGTTGCCTTTTGGTATTCTGACGATCGCGGCCCTCACAGTGAGGCAGCATAGATTTTGTTCATCTTAGACCCTGAATGGTTTCCAAGGGGAGCAGCAGCCATTAAATGTGGACTTTGGGGTCAATTCCCTCTCTCTGATAGAGGAGTGGTATTTATGCTGGACTAACTTTGTGAATCAATTAGCGCTTATATTCACTATTCTGTTTTAATTGAGTTACACCACCTCTAATGGTAGGGGAAACTGGGTTCCACCTCTACCACAGCCCTGAATAGTAATTGCAACAGAAAAGCTTGTCCCAGCTGCATTTTTTTCTGGCACGGCATATGTGACTGAAATGAAGAAATGCCACTATGAGGGGCGGACTACGTGCTTGTGGAAGACAGGGTGAGAGGGCTGGAGGAACTCAGAGGAGGGGAAGCTGCTGGAGTTGCAGCAACAGATGTGTATAAGCAGCACTACTGTGGACATTATATGTAGAAAGGGCACTAGTATGTGGTGTAATATGAATCAGGGGTACTACATTCGATGTAATATGTATATGATCCACCGGCACTGGTGTAGTCTCTGCCCAAATGGGGGTGGGGGGTCGGTGTATGGGAAAGAAGTTTCACCACCTCTCCAGGACCACTTTAAGCCCTGTATATATATATATATATATATATATATATATATATATATATATTGTGTAACCTGATGACAAATTAAATAGGAATTTGAAATGTTGTTATGTCATTGGCTCCGTCTGCCTTTATTGATTTTAAGTCATGAGTGCCTCATCTCCAGCGTGTCTTTCTCTCTCCCTCTCTCTCTCTCTCTATATATATATCTATATAATTTATATAGATATATATATATATATATATATATATATATATATTGGGGCAGCATGGACGGTGTAATGGTTAGCATTACTGCCTCACAGCGCTGAGGTCATGGGTTCGATCCCCACCATGGCTCTAACAGTGCAGAGTTTGTATACTCTCCCCGTGCTTGCGTGGGTTTCCTCCGGGTACTCCGGTTTCTTCCCACAATCCAAAAATATACTGGTAGGTTAATTGGCTTCCAACAAAAATTAACCCTAGAATGTCTGTGTGTGTGTGCATGTACATGTGGTAGGGAATATAGATTGTAAGCTCCACTGGGGCAGGGACTGATGTGAATGTTGAAATATTCTCTGTAAAGCACTGCGGAATATGTGTGCGCTATATAAGAAACTGTTAATAAAATAAAAAAAAAATTAAAAAAAAAATATATATACACACACACACAATAACAGGGTTGTATTAGAAATGTTAAGGACCCACCTGATGAGCTTCACCTTAATATACAGTAGTAGGTGAGCATACTTTTAGTAATAACTTCCAGAAATGCTTTGTTCTAACATGACGAGCTGGCTGCAGCACATACTAACTCTACACGCTGCAAAACTGTTACATGGAGGTGTACGAAATGAGTATAATGTGCTTTTTGATCATAGTCAAAAGCACCTAAAATACATTACTTTTAAAATAAATAATTCTATTTATTTTATGTATGCCTGTTCTGTCAGCATTTGGCTTCATTTACAATGTATAAAGCAGTGAAGGCACAAATCCTTTTTGAAGGGCAGAGTGTTCTGACTTGCTCGGGTGCACCTAAAGTTCCGCTACAGCATGCAGGTTTGCAGGTAGAGAGCAGAGTTTGTAGAGAGTTGGAAGTTTACAGCAGCCAATAACATCCTCTGCTAAGAATGGAGTTTTGCAGAACATGCCAAAACAAGATTTCATTTGGGGAGCAAGATTTATTGTAATATGATAAAACTGAATTGTCCGGGGATTTGCTTATCTATTCTACCTCTGCAAAAGGACTTGAATTCTGCAATAGCTCAAGTCTCATCCTATGATTTTAATAGGACATATTGTGCTCCTCAAAGTTGGACTTCATCAAAGAAAAAAGCATAACCAAGCAGTCTTATTCCATGTCTGCCTACTCTCCCATAATGTCCAGGAGACTCTTGAACCAGGGAGCTCTAACAGACGCCCAAGAGAGTAGACCAGCGTCCTGGGTATCACACTTATTTTTTGTGAAGAAGGCGGTCTAAGGTCTTCATGACCAGTTCTGCGATGACTTCCTGCTTCCCAGTGCTCACTTCACAATTACAGGATTGAGCTGCAGGAGTTGGGAATGTGGTGATGCTATTCTTGACATCAGCCGGATAGTAATGTCAGTGGCACCCTCTATATCTCCAATCCGATATATTGGTAAGAATTTTTATCTAATAAAGGAGTGGTTCTTTAAAAGTGGGAGGTTGAGTTTCATTAAGTAACGTTTGAAGAGGCGAGTGGATAAAGATGTTATGTTAGGTTAGAAAAACTAGTATATCTAGAAAATTAGAGTTAAAGTTAACTTTTTGAACTGAACATAGCACTTGCCATAACCAGAGCTTTTGGTGTTCTGTGTCAGAAAGTGCATTGGTGCACTTCCTTGGAAGAAGGAGGTGTGAGGGTGCAGGAAGTTACCAGAAATCAGTAAGAGAAGGCAGGCATGTGAAGTCACCAGAGATCAGAATAAGGCAATTAAGATAACACCAGAGATAAATGGGGGTAGAAAGCCACCAGAGAACAGTTTGGGAAGAAAAAGAAGAAACCAGAGATCAGTGTGGGGTGGGTGTGGGCTGCTAGGGAGGTACCAGAGATAGGGTGGCACCAGAGATTAGGGGGGAGGGTTAGGCAGCCACCGTGGATCAGCTTGGGTGGCATATGGAGAAACCACGGACCAGTGTGGGTGAAATATTGGATGAGGCAATGAGACAGCCAGTACAGAGCAGAGCGCAACCTCCAATATCACCAACATCCTTGTTTCATCAACATGACAAGCAGGTGGCCAGGATAGAAGTCAGTGACTCCTAGCCTGGGGAAGCAAAGACTTTGTTCCATGCTCCAAAGGGCTGGCGGAATCTGCATAATTTTCCTGGGTGGCATGGCTGGGTGCAGTGTGTGTGTGGAGTGATGAGGGGTCAGTGGTACTGGGTCTTCCTCACACTGAGCACTGTAACGCCAATCCCATCTCCCACTACTACTGTCTCTAATGTGGGCCTGAGCCATGTCATACCGTGCTCGGGCTTCGATTGTAAATGTGCTGGAAACGTGCCCTGGATGAGGAGGAGGAGCATGGACCGTCCGCTGCATTTCAACCACCTGGCCGCCCATATGTATCAGTGTGGCCGCCAGGGAATCATCCTAGTTACAGCTCTTTTATTATGCACAAAATATGGCAGTAAAGTCTAACTACATTTAAAATACTGTAAATCCCTAGTTCATAACACATTTACTCACAGTTTTCAGACAGAAAAGTGATGTACTGTATAATAAAACTTACACACATTTAAAAAAATTGCACATTACAATATTTTAAATTAACATCTCACCATAGGCATATCCACAATAAATGAATTGCACTTATGCCCCTGGGTCCGGTGGGGGGGGGGAGGGGGGGGGGCTACCTTACACCCTGCACCCATATTTAAGTCACTTGAGAGTCACTTTTATATGTGTGCACCTTTGCCATCATTCGAACGACGACCATCAAATGATGTGCGTGGATCTGCGAGGGAATCGCCCTTGCAAATGGGTAGCGGCCAGGCCACCATAAGCAAGGCGGGGTTTGGTGGACTCAACCAGAATAACCCCCCATATTTCTAGAGACTTGAGCATGCCACACAGATGATGCACATGGGTTCCCTCCACCCCACCAATCTAGGTGGATATCTTTAAACTGTTTAGATTACAGCTGGACAGTCCCTATTTAAGTGCTGTTCCACTTACGGTTAGCAATATTTGTCTGTTAATTGGCGTTCTGCAGATTAGCAGTGCATGTGTAAATGCGGGAAGGAGACCAGCAGCAGAAAAGGTGGAGCCTATTACTTTTCTGTGCTAGTCATGCCCCAGGGAGGATAGCCACACCCCCTTAGTGGCACATACACCCCTTCCTGACATGGCCACACCTCCTGTACCAAGATTCTGACATATAGTGTTGGGAGATATGCAGATACTGTACACTCCTGATTTGCTACAGCTATTCCAGTTTAGGTTTGCACCTTGAACTGTAAACTATATACATTAGGGCCGATTCAGACCTGCTCGTAGAGAAGCAAATATGACCCCTCTGTTGGTAGTGGGGGTCTGTGTATGCGCATAGGTGCTAATGCGCATGTGAGCACCGTGAGCAAAATTTTTGCCTGATTGATAGGCAGGGGGCATTCCGGGATGGACAACCAGCAATTCATGTGTGTGCGCTTAAAAAGGTTCAGGCACCCATAGAAACGTTGGGCAGGCCCCAGGGAATGCAGGGATTCCCCTGCCTGCTCGGAGCTGGTGGATGACGTCACATGAAGATAGTGCAGCCAAAAAGTACAGATAGAGCAGCTCTCAATAAAGCTGCTCCATGCGATAGAATGGAGCCACCGCCTTCCAATAGAAGGGGGTGCACGTGCACGAGAGTCTCCCACACCTCGTTCTGTTGTAGCCCCCGCGGCTCCCTGCAGCTCCCCCGCAGCCCCGTGCAGCCCCCACTCCCTGCCCGTCTCCCCAAAGTGGAGACGGGCAGGGAAACCGCTCCCCGCCGCCTTGCTGACAGGGACGCATAAACATGTGAGGGGCTTGTGCATCCCCATCAGATGGAGCTCCTGTCCGCTAGCCTGCGCCCTCTCAGGTGATCCTGCAGGCTGGCTGACAGGCGCTCCATCTGTAAGGCCTGGGCTTCCTTTTGGCTCCGTGCAGAGGAAAAATCCTTCGATTGTAAGTAACTATTGTAGGATTTTTACTCTGTGCGGGCACTTGCGAGCAGATGTGTAAGCGTACACAGCCGCTGGCAGTGTAACGAGGGGATTCAGGAGGCGGGGGGCGTGCATTCGGCAGTGCGGCATTGACCTGCTCGTTAGGGTCTGAATATACACAGCTTAGCAAGAAGGGTTGAGTTACCACCCCATTGTCTGCTGGACCATAAATGAAATCCAGTAAGTAAGTAAGTATTTTTGCTGTAGGACATAAAACACATAGCATTGTCCAAGCAGGAGAAAATTTCCAGAACAATCTGCAGGATTAAATCACATTCTTCACTTACATAAACAGGCAGGATTTTTTTTCCATAATTGATTTCTTTATCAGCTTTCTGCAAAAACAAAGGACTGTATAATGATCTGGCAGTGTCCAACAAATAGATTCCAGTGTAGGGTTAGAAAGAGGCAAAAACTGAGTTAATATCTTTTTTGGCCCGAACATATGTCAGAAATTAAATATCACACTTTTATAAATAGACCCCTCAGTGTTAAATAAAATGTATTTCATGCATAGGCATGTGATACTTCTTGGAGGTGAATCCTAAAAAGCTGAAAAACAACAAAATCCTGCTTCTTCTTGATCTCTTAAAGACTCAATTGAAATGATGTTACTTGTCTAGAGCTTTTATAAGGCTTAGCTCCTTCTCTAATTGACCTGCATTTTTGACTCCCAGCCAATCACAAACAATGAATTTGAATACTGCAGGAAAGTCAAAAGACTTTGAAATTCATTCAGAACAGGAAAGTTGCAAGTTTTAACCCCTCTTTCGGGCTGTGCCTGCTTTTCTTTCTTTTTTCTCTCTTTTTTTTTTTTGTAGAAAGAGTAAAGACCTCATAAACAGCTCTTATTGTGGTGGGGGGGAGGGGCTGGCCCACTTTTACCAAAAAAGAACAGTGTACAAGGGTCTGGTAGTCACTACAATGTGGCACAGCTGACATTAGAATGTCCTTGTAACTAAATCAGCAACACATGTGTCGTGATGAGGATACAACGCAAACTGATTAATAAAATGTTCAAACTCATTCAAGCTTGTCACTTCTAAATCTTTGAGCTAAGATCACATGTAGTATCTGTTATTATTAGGAAGGTCTAGACTGAGCCCCAGTGCTACTTTTGACAATTCTAGGAGCTCCCCAAGCTTGGACCCCCAGGGCAAAGGCATTCCTCCCAACTTTATTTTTTATTTTGGTGAGATCATTCCTTATTTTTGGGATGGTCCTGCGTCCCACCTGGAGCCTGCAATGTCCCACGGTGGTGGGGGCAGTTGGCCCTGAGTCCCTCCTGTCTGCCGCTGCTCTGCTCAGATAGGCAGAGGGGCTGGGGGCATGGCCATGACCCCATAGTGCCAAAAAAATACAGACCGTGGCTTGCAGCCGCGGCATCCCCGGGAAACCATGACACCTTCGGTTGAGGTCATGCCCCCTCGTGTGTGCCGATCTTTGAAGTTTAAATGTTGGGAGGTATGCAAAGGTACTTGAAAATGAACTAGAAGCACAATATAAAAGCGCTATGCTCTAGCAATTTCTGCAACTCTTTGTATTCCATTGACCTAGCATTGTGAGCACTTTATAATCGCTACACTTAGTGCTTCTTAAGTTTTGTGAGTTGGATTTTGTACTGTTCCAATGCTACCTACACTGCACAACACAGAATGGTTTGGACAATACACCTCCAGCTTAAAATGTATTTTCAATAACGGAATACAGAGCATCCTGTCAGGGGCTCCATATGTATCCCACAGTTTGACCCTAACCCTCCCTGCTAGTGCCTAAACCTAAAACCCATACCCCCACCACTTAAACCTAACCCCCACCCTGCAGTCTAACCCTAACCCTCCCATCCAAGTGCCTTACCCCACCCCCTCCTGGCAGCCTAACACTAATTCTCCCACTAGTGCCTAAACCTATTTTGCAAATAAAGCAAAGGAACAATTTAGTATTATTTTATAAATTACCTGGCAGCTTCCTTATGTGTTTCCTATATGAAATATATTGTGATAGGGATCACAAACATGGGGACTCAGATGAAGACTTTGTTGTTTATTTTTAACAGCAGGTCACAGCATAGCAGGTTAAATCCATATGCAGTCAGTATTACAGGCAGTAGAATACAGGCACTCTTTTATAGCAGACTCTTGAAAGGTTCCAATGGTCCCTATTATAAAACACCCCCGGACTATCACTTGGGTAGCTATTCCACCATCAAGAACAAGGTGACTCTGCCCTGGAAACCCTTATATCAGGAAATCCATTGTGCTGCTGATTACACACCTGTGATTCTGCTACTGCTACCAAAACCTGGTCTGGATTCCCCACATTACTTTCATTAAATGAAATAATATCTTTCAGGATTTTTTTTTAATTCCAACATTTTTAATGAAGTTGCAAATAGTACAAGAATTCAACAAGTTGATTGAATGTAAATTCAAATTTAGGTAGTCAACAAACAGCGTACAGAAGAAGAAAGCAAAAGAAAACAAGCAAAAAACCTAATAAATAACATAAAGAAATATCTCTCATTATAAATCCGTTTTATCGATCATTTTTCATTGGAAAAATTCTTATTGCAGTCATTAACCTTTTAAGTGCCAACATCTATGTGATAGATGTGCAATATATCTGCTAAAAATGCCAGCATCGCTCACATTTGTTATGTAAATGTAAATAAAAAATGTTTTGTAAAAAAAACAAAAAAACATTATATCTCCTATACTGTATACGGTTAATATTACAGGTCATTATGATGAATAAAAATGTTTGCTTGGCAATTTTCACACCAGTTTTGGCAAATTCACTTGGCAATCAAATGGTTAAAGTAATGGAAATTACATTATAACAGAGTCGATTAAGGTAACAGACAATTATAACTTGTGTTGAATTATTCCCAATGACAGGAATTAAGGGAACAGCGAGAGAAGGGGTGGTAGGGTGTTGTAAAGATGGTGATCTTTATCTTGGCAAGCCGGGAATGCCAGATATAGTAATTTTATAAGGAAATCAATGTTATTTAAGGCCAGGGAGAGGAGTGTTGTGGTAGGAATACCATGGCGGCCATATAAAATAAACATTTTTAACCCAGTTATTCTGAAGACTAGTAATGGATTCCATTTTTGACACATATCACATTTTGTTTAGTAGCTTTTGACAACTTGGGGCAGTGGGGACTTTCCAATCGTGAGCAACGTGGTACATGATATATGGAGAGAAAGATTTCTTTAGGAGCGCGGTCTAACAGGGCACATAAAAGGAGGTTGGCAGTTGTGGGAGGGTTAGAAAGAGCAGTGACTTGTGATATGAGTGAATGTATCATGTTCCAGTAAGACTGAATGATTGAACTTGTCCAACATACAGTTGTGCTCATAAGTTTACATACCCTATCAGAATTTGTGATTTTCTGGCCATTTGTCAGAGAATATGAAAACACACAAACCTTTCTTTCACTCATGGTTAGTGGTTGGGTGAAGCCATTTATTGTCAAACAACTATGTTTTTTCTTTTCAAATCATAATGACGGGGACAGACAAAGATAGTTTACCTTTTTTTGTAAAGATTATCCCAGACATGAAGCATTAAATCAACATTAGGAGAGGTTTGAGAAAATTGAGGGCAAGCTTTGTGAGAGACAGGGTAAGAGTGAACTTGAGATAATACCAACTAAATCACTTTCCAAATTCACCCATCGTCTAATGTTTTTCAAGGAATGCCATGCTATCATTTGACTAAGTCTTGTGGCGTGCAAATAATGTTGGAGGACTGGCAAACTGAAATCCTCATTTTGAGAGTTATTCTGTCGAATTTTTGATTTTGTATGGTTCCATATAAATGTGCCTATTGTGAATTGGAGAGTAGTAATGGCGCTGGGATCGGAATTGGGATCGGAAGAGTTTGAAAGAGGTATAGCAGTTTAGGGAGGGTGTTAATTTTGTTGCCATTAATAAGGCTGACCCATGATATACTGTATAGTAGGACTGACACTGTTGTATATGTTTGTTCAAAAACCTAAAAAGGAGAGGATAGTTAGCATTATATAGAGTAGTAAGATTTTGTTATCTGCATTCCTATGTATTTCATTGAGTCTTTTTTCCAAGTGAAATTCAAATTTGATTGAAGTGGTGTTTTGGTGTGGCCTGGTAGGTGAACGACAAGGGCTTCAGATTTGGTCTAGTTGATTTTACATCCAGAGATATTCCCATAATTAAAGAGTTCTAGAAATAAATTGGGCAATGAAATGAGTGGCTTAGTTTTGGTGAGAAGAAAATCACCAGCAAATAATCATATGGTATATTGTAAGTGTTTGACTTGAATTCCCATGATATTTGTTATGTATGTGGTTCGATAACAAGGGCAAAAATTAGTGGGGATAAGGGGCAGCCTTTTCTGGTACTGTTAGTAATTGAGAAAGGTTTGGATAGGAGACTGCCGGCCTGCACGGAAGATGAAGGTTTGTGGAAGAGTGCTTATATGGTTTGAAAAATTTTCCTCTAAAGCAGAATTGTTGTAGAGTTTGAGACATGAAAGCCCAAGAGACCCTATTAAAGGCTTTCTCTGCATCCAGAACAAGCACCAGGAAGTGAATTTTGTTAGTATTAATATATTGAATAATGTTGATAGTACAGTATATCGGGTTTTGTCTAGTGCTTATCTGGCTGGGACAAAACCGACTTGGTCAGGGTAAATGAGTTAAGGGAGAATTGGATTCATCCTGTTAGTGACTACTTTGGCAAAAATTGAAGGTTGGTGTCAAGGAGTGATACAGGACTATAGTTAGTTACGCATTGGGGAACTTTGTTGGGCTTAGGGACGATGGTGATCACGGCCTTGGTAGAATCTGTGTGGATTGGGGCTCCCTCTAAAATTAGGTTAAACATTTGTGTGAGATGGGGTGTTAGGATATTCTGGAAAGTTTTATAATAGGACATCGGATGTCCGTCTGGGCCTGGGGCTTTGGTTGGTTTATGTTTTGCAATGGCTTATAATACTTCTTCAACAGTTATAGGTTTATTGATATCTGATGACGTGTCAGACTTTATAAAAGGTTGCAGGAAGATAATTAATGATAGACAAATCAGGTGGGGACTGAGAGTTTGGGAAGTCCTTTAGATTATAGAGATTTTCATAGTGGGTTTCAAAAGGGTGTTAATGGTTGTGGGGTTCTATTGCAAGATGTCCTTGTCATCTTTCAAGGCTGATATTGCCATCAGACCCTTTTTGGATTTAAGTCTATTTGTGAGCAAAAGAGTTTTTTTATAAAAGCATTGTTGGATCCAGCATAGAGAATGGTCAGTCTTTTCAGCCAGAAGAGCAATATGGGAGTCTTTGGCCACAGTGAGTGAATTGTATAGAGTACTAGAGGGGTGTTGTATGTGTGAGGATTTGAGCTTGTGGACCTCTTCCATAAGTGATTGCAGTTTTGTTGATATTATTTGTTCCTGTGTGAAGCATAGCTAATTATATGTTCTCTAATGACTGCTTTGTGTCGTGTGTAGTGTTAAGGGAAAAGTAGTCATTAATGGCCAATTTTAGTTTGTCCTGGAAAAGGGGGATTTTTAGAAAGGTCCCTTTGAGGTGCCAGGGAGGGCAGGTGATTGGGGAGTCAAAGAAGTCATCTTTCAGGATTGTTATTTCTGTATAGTGCCCTGCATGGGTGTGACACTGAAAATGACATTAACCCCTTGGGTGGTATGCCCGCAGCGGGCTGTCCCGGAAAATTTCCGGGCATACCACTAATATAGAATAGGTGCGCGCCAATGGTGTCCAGGTGTGCACCACTGGCGCAGCACATATAGAGTCCCCCCCCCATCACCTTTGCTCCGGAGCTCCCCTAACCCGGCCACCCGCCGTCAGCTGCCACTCATTTTACAGCAGCAGTGACGTCGGCGGCAGGCTCGGGTATGTTCGGTGCGGCTCGGGGAGACTCAGGAGCGCTCGGACACCTGAGTCCTCCCGAGCCGCTGTGAACATCCCCCAGCCTGCCGCCGACATCACTGCAGTGGGGGAAGCCGCAACAGGAAAGCCGGAGCGGAGGTACGATGGGGGGGGGGGGGGGGTCAGGGTTTCCAATGACCTGTGGTGGGCCCCAGCAAAACCCCCCACTCAAGGGGTTAGTCATGTATTATGTTTAACATCACTGTACTTATCAAATGCAATGAAAAAGTTGTTTATAAAAAAGAATATCTCTCAATGGGGCAAATGTATTAAGCCTGGTGAAGAGATAAAATGGAGAAAAAGTGCAGATAAACTGGAAGGAGATTACGCACCAGCCAATCATCTGTTTGAAAAATGACAGTTGGGAGTTGATGGGCTGGTGCAGCTGCTATTTAGGCAGAGTATGGCAATGGTCTGTCACTGATAGGAATCCACCTATCAGTGACAGACCATTGCCACATTCTGCCTAAACAGCTGCTTGTCACCCTGAGAGACTGGACCATCCTCCCAACTAACCACATCTTGCCGAATTTGGGATACATTCTTCCCAGCGTATTACCACTCCATTTGGCTCCAGTAAGCCAATAAAGCTGGAAAATCCCACATATGATGGCACCCCAGTAAGCGAGGCACAATAGGAACGGACTCATCCAGACACCCCCCCCCCCCCAAAAAAAAAAAATCCAGCTTGTCACTCAAAATACAGTACCGTATGGACTTTATTACCATCGGTCACTGATTTTTTTTTTTACTTCTTTTTTATTTTAAAATATAATTTTATCTCATGTTATACATGTATTTATATATATTTATAATTTTATCTAAATAAACCCCATTATTATTCATTAAGATTACTAGCACAGTTTATCTTAATTTATATGTTAATTTGTAATATTAATCGCCCAGCGCAGTCACACCTTATATTCTTTGTATTTGTTGTTGTGGAGTGACACCCCCTATTCTCTGTACTGCAGGTTTTGCAACCCAGTCCAATGATCTGCATCCTGATCCTTGTCCCATGTATCTGGTGAGGAACTCATGGCTCTCATATGTTCCTCACCCATAGCCATCTCCCCATCTGACCCTATCCCCTCCTGCCTCCTTCCCTTCCTCTCTCCCTCTGCCTGTTCCTATCTTGCTCATCTCTTACATCTATCCCTCTCATCTGGTACTGTCCCCTCTGCCTTCAAGCATGCTCTTGTCTCTCCTATCCTGAGAAAAACCTTCTCTTGATCCTAATTCTTGCTTGAACTACCAACCCATTTCTCTCCTCCTTTTTGCCGCCAAACTCCTTGAACATTTCGCCTACAACTGCCTTACTGCCTTTCTTTCCTCCCAGTCCCTGCTTGATCCATTCCAATCTGACTTCCATACCCTCCACTCCAATGAAACTGCTCTCACAAATGTCTGCAATGATCTTCATGCTGCCAAATCTAAAGGTCAGGACTCTCTGCTTATTCTCCTTGACCTATCTGCTGCTTTTGACACTGTGGACCACCCATTCCTTCTCCAAATCCTTCACTCCCTTGGTCTGTGTGATACTGCTCTCTCCTGGCTATCTTCCTACCTCTCCGATCACTCCTTTTCTGTCTTCTGTCATGACTCCACCTCCCCTGCACTTCCACTTACAGTAGGTGTCCCACAAGGCTCTGTTCTTGGTCCTCTCCCTTTCTCTCTCTATACTGATGGAGCAGCTCTTAATGGAGCTGCTCCTGGTGATAGTATCGCCAATCACCGCTGCACGGCATCCGACAAAATGGGGCACGCGCCCAAGAGACACTCATGTGCCCCGTTCTGTCGGAGCCCACCGCCGCCATCCGCCAGCTCCCCAAAGCTCCCCCGCAGCCCCCACTTGCCCTACCTGTCTCCCTGACTTGCCATTACAGCCATTACAAACTGTCATCAGCGGCAGCTAAGTAATTAAAGCAATCATACATGATCCAAGAAAACAACAAACACAAAAACATACACACATATTACAAAATGTCAAGCTCAAGCATAATATAATAAATCTAAAGGACACCACTATAGGTCTATAACATCTAAGGGATTTATACCCCATGAAATGCAACCATTTCTTATGGTAGGTATAATCATTATCGAGCAAAATTAATGAAACATTTATCCATCTGCTAATTGGTTTCTGTTTATTGAAGAACTGGACTTAGCTTCACTGACTGGTAATGATCCATGACTTGAGATGCTTCACTGAGCTCGTGAATGAGTCAGGAGGAGAAGTGTCTGGCAGATGTTAAAAGGGAACAAACTTTTCAAGTACATTAAGGTGTAGAGTGTTTTTGCAACGGAAATTAAAGAGAGGTGGAATGTGATGACACGTATCTCACTCTGTTGCCGCTTATGTAAATTTCATTATTTTGCAAATGGTATTTATGAATGAACATATGTACTAATACAAGTACAGATGACTGTGAAGATCAAATCATCACTTTTTTGTGCGAGTGTCGAATAAAAAAGTTCTGCATCAAATTTGGTACTCTGGCCTAGGAGAAGCTAACTGGAATCCGTCCTATGAAATTTTAAATGCCTTGAGCTCTATACATTTCTCCACTTTATAGAGATAAAGTGCAGAAATTGTCATTAAAAATCAATGAGCTTCTAACTATCACTTTCTCAACCAGTTCATAAAGTCGTGATAAAGTAGATGTTGTCCAGTTTCTAAGATAAACATCTACGTTTTCACTCTCCATCTCCACAATGTTTAAATTGAGAAAAGTTGTTGTTTGGGAATGCGAGTTGGACATTAGAGGATATTTGCGGGGGGTATATACATGACTAATAGCAAGGAGTCTAGACTGAGATTGTCAGATGTGAGAGTCAACCCACGTATCAAGGTTATCAAATCAGTCAGTATGTGGGGCAGAGAGTAGAATAGAAATAACAGAGATCCAAACTGTGTTAAACTTCAAGGGGAGACTTGTATACTAATATAATGAAAATATTGACAATCACCTGATGAAGACGTTCAGATGGTAGACCAGAGACCTAATTTGTGTGCGAAAGGAACAAATAAGTGGATGTTATAGTGGTTTCAGATGAAAATAAGAAAAATGAATAGATATTGGTACTGTAAAATACATGGAACCGCTTTCAGTTTACTATCGTTCATGGTATAATATTTGTGGCTACAGGAGCCCTCGGGGTTTCCAAAAGATCCAGAATGCTCAGGTAATTACCAGAAAGGGAATCATGGTAGAAAAATATGGGTCCATCAATTTACTGCATACTTTGAGGCTTCTAATTTATGCATTTATTAATTTTTATCCTTTATTTATATGGAACCACAAGGGATCCGCAGCATTCAATTATATAGTACATGAACAATAATTTCTAGTCTCTCTACATAAAAAAATCATTATACACGATCTCCTGGTCTCAACCACAAAACATTTTAAAATCTGCATACCTCCCAACGGGTGTGGTATTCCGACAGTCAGGTGTGGTATTCGACAGAATTCCGAGAGTCATTAGTCCGACGTCGGAATCCCGACTTGCAGGCTTGCTGCACTCGCCACGCTGTGCTCGCCACGCTGTGCTCGCCACGCTGTGGGCACGGTGGAGAGCTGCGATTGCCACCTATTTTATTCTCCCTCTATGGGGGTCGTGGACCCCCACGAGGGAGCAGTCGGGATTCCGACGTCGGAGTAATGACTGTCAGAATCCCGACTGTTGGTAATACGTCCAGCACCCCCTCCCAACATCACCCTCACCTGTGTTGAACAGGTTAATTGATAAGAAAGATATTTCACTACAGGTGATGGTAATCTTAAATTAAGAGGAAAGTCCAGGAATAGAGCATTTTGTCCTTCTTGGAGAGGGTCATGTTGGGAGATATGAATCTGTGATATTGGCCCTTCCTGTTCCCTCTTTCGTAAAAATGTATCTAATAATCTATCTGTTGGGAATGATGTGTGTGCAAGTGTTGTTATTTACAGATTTATATAGACACACAACATTGGATGACTCAAACTATAAACAGGCCAGTTACTTATCCAGTGGTATAGTTTATTGATGTATAACAGGTACAGAGGGTGCTCAGATGCTGACCGGCATTAGACTGCGCATGCGCAGACTAATCTCCCAAACATCCTGGAAATGAAATCCCCGCAATGTTGGAGCCAAATCTTGGGATCCCGCCGATCCCAAAATAATCCTGCCAATCCCGATCCCGGGATTGCCCACCCTAGGTCCAAGGTACTTGAAGCAACCTCTGATTCCTAACAGCCTCCCTCATTTACTGCAACCTGTAGATGATGAACTATTAAGAGTACCTAGAATCTCCCTGTACTCATCTGGGGGTCAAATGTTCAGCTTTGTAGCTCCACCTTTATGGAAATATTTTCCCTCAACAGTTCCAGAGGCCTCCACTCTAGAATCCTTCCAAAAAAGACTCAAGACTTTCCTGTTTGCTCAAGCATTTCACTAATATTCAATATTAAGCTTGTTTTGTATTTAATGCTGTAAAGGCAAATGTAAAGAGAAATTTAATAAAAATATGAATACGACTGAGTTGTATTTGTATTCTTAATACGAATGAATATGAATGGCAACCACTGTATTCTTACCGAAATACGATTCGCAAACAGGGCAGATTTACTCATCTGCAATATTTACAGATTTGTATTTGGTAGATGGCGTATACATTCGTATTATGCCAGATTCATATTCGCATTTTAGCCCTACCATCAGCACGGTGCCCACTGCCCAGGGTAACCGGGGACAGCCCCAGGCTTCAGCCTGGGTAGGTAAATTCTGGAGGGGGGACTCCTTCATTGGGGGGGGGGGGGTCCCCACTTCCCCAGGATCCCTGCCCAGGCTGATCGGTCATGCTTTGGCCTTGGATAAAAAGTCTCCCCCTGACTGTGGCATTACCCTGCTGGCTGGTTGGGCCTGGTGCTGGTTCTTGAAATACGGTGGTCCCCCTACTCGTTTTGTCCCCTGTATTTTGGGAACCAGGACCGGCCTTTGAGCTTGGTTCTGGTTTTAAAAAATCCAGGGGACTCCTATATGTTTTGTTCCCTGACTGTTTAAAACCAGGACCAGCTCTTTGAGTTTGGGAACAAAGTTGTCTGAAGCGATAGGGATACTTGGCATGTGTAATATACACCAGCAGCCACTGCAGTGGAGGGATGCCGCCCTCAAAAGTAGTATAGAAAAAGAACAATACCATTGGGCGCTTTGTTTCATTGTTTCTGTGCATATATACAGAAACAATTTACTAAAAAATAAAATTTATTAAGAACAAATCACAAATAACAAGACAATACATAAAGCTATAAACTATCTGCATATATGTATATATAGCTCTAAATATTAATGGCTCAAAAATTGATAAACCCCCCATGGGTGGCTGCAGACCAATACTCTAATTCTTTAAAGGCAGTTCCATGTGGAGATATGGTTTACTCCATATACTGAAGCCCAAATGACCACTGAATAATGGTTTGGTATAAATCAGCTGTTACTCACACACATATATGGTAGAGATGGATAATCCTTTATGCGGGTTTATGCACCAAGGGGTACCAGGAGATGTGAGTTTAGATGTCCACAATAACAGTCCTTGCTGCTAGATCTGAAAAGCAGCTGGACGCTTTAAGAGACTCCTGGAGCACTTGCTGTGTGCGGCGTGGTTAGCCACGTAGGGTATTGCCGCTCCACTGTCTGCCGTAGATTGCGTGGGGGGGGATCTGTCATGGCTGCAGGGGTCAAGTAAAGCTGAATTCGAATTCGAATGAATGATGATTCCTAGTCGTATTCTTTTGATGGCATATGCTTTTGTATTTGTAAATACGAATGTGCCATGAATATGAATAAGAATAGGCAAATTTTTGGCATAGTAAATTTAGCTTATACGATTACTCCTCAAATAGGCGGATTTTGCTTAGTAAATTTCCCCCTTTGAGTCCTATTGGGAGAAAAATGCTATAAATAACATTATTTTTTTTTTATTATTATTGTTATTATTATTATTGTTATTTATGTGAAACATGCACATCTGAGACAATAGAGTCAGCATGTTTACAGTACATATAACATACTGAGTACTGTTTAACTTTAAAATATACATTTCATTTGACTTAATGTGCACAGATAGTATATATACTGTGTATTTTGCATAGTGCACGCTTTAGTGTCTGTCTTATTGAAGTACTTTTTCCTCATAGTTTACAGACTGCTAATGTAACTATGAAGTAATAAAATGGTGCTATACACTAAAGATGAGGTTCCGGGGAAGATTTGAACATTTTCCAGCTCACACTGTGATTTCTTGTTTGCCAGCTCAGATTAATCTTACGAATCCTTTATTACGGACCTGTCAGAAGACAATGGAACACTATATTTCAAACTCTCCTCGAGTTTTTCTGTAGCTGAGCCCTGCCACAGTCACCACAGTACATATATATAGCAAAATAATAGTCATATTGTACTTACATTAATTACATGTATTTTACTAGTGTTTTAATGCTAGTGTCCTGCATGCTATTGAACACTGGAAACTGTTGTTTTTCTATTTATTGGTTGTACAATGCATTATGGGTAGTCCTGTGATGTCTAGATATTAAACTCACAACAGATATCACTTTTGTTCTTATTAATTATTTCTTAAGTGCTCTGCTACACAATGTCATATTACAAGACATTTTTCAGGCTGCACCTACTCTGTAGAATCCTCTCCTGCATGCAGTGGCCATCTGTCCCCTGGGCCACTACAGCAATGCAGAAAAGATGCCGCCTGTGTGCTGTGTTAGCATACCTGACAGACTAAAGGTTTCTCTGCTTCCGCTACCAGCTGTTAGTGTCTGGCTGTGCTGCTGCACACATACACACACAGCCACCCTACCAAATCAGCTTCCTGGCCCGGCTCTGCAGTAGCTATGGGGTCCACTCGTCTCCTCAATCTCTCTGGTTCCTGCTCCATGGGCACCGCACAGGATGGACCTGAGATCAGCTGCAGAGCACAGAGGTACTCCCTGCCCCCTGCAGTCTCTCACTATCTCCCCTGCTGTCTCTTTCACTATCTACCTCTTCCCTGCTGCCTCTCTCTCTCTCTCTCGTCTAGTGGCCTCTCTCCCCCCTGCTGTCTCTCTCTCTTGTCCCTTTGGCTTCTCTTTCCACTTGGGCCTCTCTCTCTCTCCTGCACTCGCTTTCTCTCTCCCCTGCGCTCGCACATTCTTTCGCTCTCTCACTCTATCCCCTTTGCCCGGTCTCTCTCTCCCCTGCGTTTTCTCTCGCCATCTTCTCCCCTGTGTGATCTCTCACCATTTTTCTCTCCCCTGTGCACTCTCACTATTTCCCTCTCCCCTATGCTCGCTCGCCATTTTCCTCTCTCCTGTGCTTTCTCGCCATCTCCCTTGCGCTTTCTCTCGCCATCTCCCCCTCCCCTGTGCTCTCTCTTGCTATCTCCCTGTCCTCTGCAGTTTGTCTCACTATGGGGCCTATTTATCAACAATTGCGTATGCAACTCCATCTGGGCGTGACACTAGTACCCAGCATTGCAATGTGATTCTGTCGGCAGGATTCATGTCCCCTAGATGTGCTCCAACTACTGCCAGGGCTACTGTACACTGACAACCGCACATGCACAACAGCCATTGCCAGAGAGGGTTCTTAGGGAACCCTCTGCATGCATAACTATGCACTGTGTAGCCCATATCTGTGGGGAGCAGAGTCTGCATGGGAACAATTTTCTCCCACTGTCTCCTTTTCCCTTCAGACTCCATCACTGCGGGCCCACTTGCTTGTGTTTACTAACAGATTAATTTTTATATTCATTATTAAATGTTAGTAGATGTTTGTTTTCACCCTAAATCTGTTGTTACCCAGTTTTGTTCTATTACTGTTGCTTCAATTATAAAATGGTGTACGCTGCACTATATAAGAAACTATTAATAATTATAAATAAGAATCTTTATTGTAGATGCCTTGTAGGTGAGGCTACATGTTTTATCTTAATAAAAGTCATGTTTAAAATGCATTTTGATAAAAATTTATAGACGTACAAAATATTTAGTTTAGTGACTGACCTATGTAAAATAGAGACCTTTTACCTAAAAAAATATGTGCAGCTGTATGACCCTGAAAGCATTAAAACATTTTTTTTTAGAGAATTATTTATTTTGAAGAGGTCAACCAATGGAAGATCAGACATTGGGCAGGTAATTCATGCCTTGATTGCACGGCTGCAAATTTGTGCTGGGACCAATAACTGATCGACTGCACATGCCTTTGGGCCGCAATGCGCGTGTGTGACACCCGGCAGGGAAGAACACCTGCTACCTTTTTTTTGATTGCTAGCTGTTCGCAAGGTATTTGACAGGAAGTAGGCATCTGGGGGGGTGGTAACTGGCAGTTTAGTGGGAATGCTAATAAAAATGCGGGTGTGACTAAGTGTTCTAGGGGAGGGTGTGCGACGTCAGCAACAGGCCTGATATGCCTTTTTTCATTGCAGCCGCAGAGTAAGTCTCTGGCTACTGTGGCCCTGTGATGAGATATACCCAGTGTAAAAATCATTTGATTGTGAGCGGCTTGAGATGGGATTTAAACGTAAATCTATTCTCACAGCCGGAACATTAATTTAATAGGAGGGATTTCACTCTAACGGGGCGGCGTCTTAACTGAACGCTGGCCACTGCAAATTTGCGGCCACGCGATCAGGTCTGAATCGGCTCCATAGAAACAAAAGGGCCACAAAGCCCAATATAGACCATTGGTTTTTATTTTCTATATGAGCAAGTAACAGAAACAGACAGGTGGATAATGGATGGTGATAGGAAGTATGGAGGGTAGGGGATGATAAGGGAACCAAGGGTACCACAAAACAGTATTGGAAGGGTAGGTATACAATAAGCATCCAATAAAACAAAGACCACAGCATGGGAGTTAAACCAATTAATTGAAGAGAGAGAGAGATCATCATTCGCCACCCATGGGTCCACGCATGAAGTTAATACTCAGAAGGGAGGGGAAAATTGGTAAGCAACCAGGGCGCCCGAACTTGGGTGAAAACATTTCCCCGATCATGGAGATAATAAGTTATTTACTCCCAGGGCTATTTTTGTGCAGGCTCTAGCAGGAACTGTGGCCCTTATTCTAGTTCACTCTTTCTGACAAAATATTTGTTAGATGGACAAAACCATGTGCACTGCAGGTGAGGCAGGTGTTACTTGTGCAGAGATAATTAGATTTGGGTGGGGTTTTACACCTGCAGTGCAAATGGTTTTGTCCATCTAACAAATATTTTGTCAGAAAGAGTGAACTAGAATAAGGGCCACAGTTCCTGCTGGAGCCTGCACAAAAATAGCCCTGTTTACTCCATTACTGCAACATGCCAAATCTGGGTCTTGAGTGCAGAGAGAAGAGGAAGAGGAAAGAGCAATCACAATTTTCGCTACCACCAAAATGTGCATGGCTAAATTTTGAAAGAATTTAATGAGGGCCGTGGGAGAACACAACAAAATATCCGGGGGTGTTTTGGTACTGATGTCCGTAGTAGAGAATTCAGTAGACAGGTGGTTTCCAACCTCAAGTACCCCTAACAGTTCAGGTTTTCCACATTTAAAAACAATCCACAGGTGATGTAGAAAACATGAACTGTTGGGGGTACTTAAGGGCAGAGGTTAGGAACCACTGCAGTAGGCCATGAACAACATTTACATTTTGTTTAATAATCGTTTGCTAATTAAATAACAATAGAATATATTTTTTGACACGAAAAAGGGTAAATATTGCCTTTTGCTACAGAGTATCGTTTGCATTTAGGACACTAACAACATTTTTGTAGATTTAATATTAATACAATTCTCAACATAAAAAATAAGGAGCAAGCAAAATATAATTTATACATGGGAAATGTCTATCACTCACATTGTATTTATTACAATTGCCATTCAGGAATCTTATTAGTTGGTTTTTATTTTCGGCAGCAATAATATTTTGTTTACTATGCCAAATCTATTTCTTGTTGTTTTATTACATATGAACTGGTCTAGCGCTAACAGTGTTATATTTGCATGACTGTAGTGTGATGTCCCTGCTTTACGAAATTGATTCCAGTTTGAATTGTCACTGAGCTATAGACCAGGTGGAGGGCTGAATGATCAATAACCTTATGCTCTCAGCTACAAAGACAAATCCTCTTAATACTGTATACAAGAAATCCTTGGCACTTAGAGACTTAAAACTGTGCAAAGCAAAAATGGGAATTACCCCGAAAGTACCTAATTAAACATATTCATATTTGTCTTCAAATGCATCAGTTACTATAGTTACCATGTTGTAATGTGCATGTACTGTCAAGCCTTCCGCAGCATTTTTTTTATGCTTTTGTTCTGTGCAAGCTCCACCTAGTGGTCAGCCTGATATCAACTTGATCTGAACCTAAAAGGCTTCGGTAGTAATTTCTCAAGGCACCTGGGGTAGATAATAGTAAAGGTCTTCCATTTTAGAGTTCTCATGGTAATTTTCAGAGGCGAATTTAGGGGTCAAGCTCCTCCTAGCCACAACATTATTGGTCAACCTCCATCATGCCTCTGCCCCCTCCACCCCTTCATGATGCAGCCAGTCCTAATACCTACAGCCCCAATTTCACCTCCACCATCTCCTGCTCCAAAATATATTGACAATTGCCCCCTCCCCACTGCCAGTTGCAATAAAAACAAATTAGTTGTAATGACAAAATAAATTCTCATTTGGCCAGTAACCTATCAAGGCTGCTATGCAAGGGAACATGTTGAGCTGCCTCCAGCAAGTGGAGACCCTAGGCACATGCCTAATTTCCAGCACTAGTGAGCCACTTGTGATTGTCTATTTGTGAATCCACTGCTTTCTTTGCTGCTCTGACATATATTATACAACTGTGTATTTCTACTATATTAGTGAGGTCTTTGACATTGTATTGATGCCCAATATTAAATGCAATGCAAATTTTGAAAGCAAAACAAATGGTTAAAACCTACTTTTCTACTCTCCCGGATCCTGCAGGGACTCCCGTAGTAGTCCCCTGAGCAACTGGAAAAAAAAAACCTTGCGAAAGGGGCGTGGCTTTTTGGGATGTGCTCTGTAAGCTGTTGGCCATGCCCCCTGTCCCTCTGTCTGTGGAAATAGACACTGTGCACATGTGCACAGTGTCTATTTAACACTGACTGACAGAGGGACTGCCAACTGCCCCCCATCGTGACTGTCCTGCAAAAATCGGGACAGATGGGTGGTATGGCTTCTATGTGAATTGTATCATTTAGCCCTCCCTCTATGTAAATTTGGACCAATCACAGCAATTTCTCCGCATCCCCTTCTACCTGATTTTCCTCTCCCCTCATCTTTGGGAGAGGATAGCTTTAAATTAGGTGACTATGGGTTAAAAACATAGACATAAGTAAACAGGACAGGTGCCTGGCATAAACGAGTACATAATGTGCCGGTGCAAATCAATTGTTAATACATGCATTTACACATGCATTTTTATTTGCCATCCCTTAGTGAATAGTCCACAACTCCTGCAAAATTGCTGTATGCTTATTTTTAGACATAATTGAAAAAAGTTCCACCACGCCTGTCAGTTCTTTTGAAGAAGGAAGAAAAAAATCTCAGCTTCTCATTCATCCTCCTTTGTAATTAAAGATGACTTATCTTATAATCACCTCTCAATGTGCCATATAGCTGTTCCAGAATTTCAGGTCCCGCTGTAGGTCAGTATTTTGAACCTTGATTCCATGTCATGAGCCTTTCACCAAAAGCATATTGAGCCCTTCATTTCGTTAAACAAGTTCGATTCCAGCGGTTTAAGGAGAACTCGATAGGATCTGCTTATATTTGTTCTTCGTTTTTTTCTGCCGTATTATGATGGAAAGTAAAGAACTTACTAATGTTGATTTAACACATTTTCTGGTTTCATGTAGATTTTTTATATCAAGTAAGCTTTGAGAAAAAGGTCTGAGTTTTAACTCAGCAACAGAATAAATCTTGGCAGATGGTCAGATAGCTGTCCGACCTCATTGATGTTTATCAAGTGGCAGGTCAACCTGATATTTTCAGGGCTTTAAAGAACTCTGTAAGTCAGTTATGGGATCTTTAAAGGATGTTTGTGTTCTGCGATTCCTGTATCTCCTGTAGATTGTAAGGAGCGCAATATCTGACCATCATTTCCAATTTATATTTCTGTATTGTTGTCAGGGTATATATACATATTGTTTATCTCTATTTGTATAGCACTTTGGAATATGGTTCCACTGTATAAATGAAGAATATGAACTAGCAATATTAATCCCCATTGGACCATTAATCCAGTAGTGAACTATTATTGTAAAGTATACTTCCCAGAGTCAGATAGACATTACATGGATGCTATGATAAAGAGCAAAGTATTACTTTCTCACTACACTTTACTCCACTGAAAACCTCGAACCTTAGTGATTGGGACTCACCGGGTGAGGTCACCTCTATGTGATTTGTGGGTCCATAGTTTTGGGCAAAATGATGCTAAGCACCTATAATTTACTCTGATATATTGCAGAGTTGATTCAAATGATTCTGATGAACAGTATTTAAGTGGAGCTGCATTTTCTCCTTTTGTTTGTATGGAACTGCACCATTGTGGTTTATTTAAGATAGGATGTTGCTATGGGCAACCAATCAGAATCTACTTCTTCTTTAAGCACGTTCTATAATATAATAGATAGAATCTGATTGGTTGCCCATAGCAACATCTCATCTTCTATAGAAGTCCCAGTCCTTAGTAAATAAACCCCATTATGCCTAGAATTAGGGAGTGCAGTCCAATACCCCCCCCCCCACACACACACACACACAGCTACTACCAGTGGCGTAGCTAAGTTTTGAGCGCCCCCCCGCTGTTAGGGGGGCGCCCCCCCCTGCCGCCGCCGCCCCGCCAAGCACCCCTACCCCCCCGCCAAGCACCCCTACCCCCCGCCCCGCCGCCCATGCAAACCCCCCCTCAATCCCCCACAGCCTTACCTATCGCGCTGGTCCCGGCGGCTCCGTTCTTCTGCTGAGGACCACCAGAAAATGGCCACCCTCATACAGCAGACAGTTTTAGAGAACAGTGTGCTATATGGGGGCGGCCATTTTGTGGTGGTCCTCAGCAGAAGAACGGAGCCGCCGGGACCAGCGAGATAGGTAAGTCTGCGGGGGATTGGGGGGGGTTTAACTACAGCACCGCAGCGCCCGGTGCCCCGGCGCCCCCACATGCACAGCGCCCCCCGCGGTGGCGGGGGCTGCGGTGCTATAGTTATGCCGCTGGCTACTACAAACATTCATGCAAAATTGAAATTAATGTATAACGAAAGATCTCCACTCAATATAATCACCCGTCAGCAGGGCCGGTGCCAGAGTGTTCGGCACCCCCCCTGTAAACTATAAATGTGCGCCCTCCCATATTTAACAAAGAGACAGCACACACCGAAAAAAGGGTGTATAATGCCTGCAGTAGTAGTGCCTCGTTATGCCAGTAGTGCCACACATAATGTGGGCAGTAGCAGCAATACCGTAACAAGATATTTTGTTTTCCTGTGCATGAAAATAAATTGATGCCCCCTCCTCCACCCCACACACACAGACACGCTTCAAAAATGTACCATTTTATTAGGCGACGGGGCCCAGTGGGGGTAGCCGGTGAAGGGAAACGCATCTCTGGCTTGTTGTCCCAAGCTGTGCTTGCCACACTAGCCAACTTATACATAATGCCCCCATTAGTACCTGTTTTGCACATAATGCATATATACTCAATCACTGTCCCTCCACCTGCCTGGCAAACTAGTTTGGCTGGCCAGATCTCTTCCTCTTCTCCATCAGACAGCAGCCCCGGTCTGGACTCATGTAGCCCCACCCCCTCACCGACGGGCTAGCTCTGCCCCTTTTAGGTCACCGTGTTGGTTCCATGCTGTCACAGGGGGTGTGTGAGCTGCTTTATGCTGCTGTTGCTGCTGCTAACTGTCAGAGAGTGGGACTGGCGGAAGCGGCAGCCGGCAACAAAAGGACAGTAGTAGAGGATGCAGAGCAGGGAGAGCACCTCTCCTGCTTGGTGCCACCCTGCGCTGTATCCTCTGCTGAGCAGGTAGTGCCTCCCCTGCCTGTCAGTAGTGGCTGGTATAGAGTTCTGACTTGTAAATTTTTTTATAGAAAAAGACTAATTAAAGGAAAATTGAAATGTAGAAAATAATTTGGAAAGTTTTTTTTAATTATTGTTACTTCGGTGGTTAGAATTTTTTTTTAGAAAAGGTTTTTTTTTCAGGCAACTGGTACATGTATTTTGCCTAGAAGAAGCTTTTTACATAAATAAAATGTATTAATATTTTAGAAGCATTATGCATCAATTGCAATGTAACTGAATTTTAAATATTGATAAGACGTATTGATATAATGAAGCTGTCACAGGAGACCATCCTATACAATGTGTTTTCACATCAGCCTTGCAGGTACCCAACATAGCAGGGAGGAACTAATTAGTGGCAAAGAAAATACAGCTAGAATGTTCAGCGGACAAACACTCCTTATTATACTAAAACCTTATTTAATATAAAACCAGCTCATGCTTTGTAGAGCTCATTAAAATCTATGTACTCCACTTTTTCCATTTAGATTGTAAACTCTCACAGGCTTACCTTGTATACTGTACACTCATACAGTATGCTAAGCCTGCTGGTCTTACCAGTAAGTGCTATGCAATATTTCATTTCATTTCTTAGATTTTTTTTAACCTGATCTTGGTTATGAACTGGAACTTAGAGTCCGCAAACTATTGGAACAGGCCTTGTCTTATTGTCTAAATTATTGCTAGGTGAACACTCTGTTATTTATTAACATTTACTTATATCACTCCCTTCACTTTCCGAATGTTTCTATTACAGTTTCAGGATGAACCTAAATAATGTTCTTGATATTTATTTTCACATCCACTTTACAAAAAGTGGGGCAGATGTATTAAGCTTTAACAAGAGATAAATCCAAGGGTGATAAGGAAAGATAATCGTCAAGCCAATCACCTGATAACTACCATGTTACAGGCTGTGTTTGAAAAAAGTCAGTAAGGAGCTGATTGGCTGGAAATTTATCTCTCCTTATCACCCTTGCATTTATCTCTTGTTAAGGCTTAATACATCTGCCCCAATGTATCAAGGGAAACTCACAAAACAGTACATTTACATAAAATACAACAACTTTAAAAATATAAACTAACAATCACATATGGAAAGAAACTAATTTACAGTCTAGTACTGCACACAATACACCTGTAATTTTTCTTTGAGAGCAACAAGGAGAAGAGGGAGAAACATGGATGGCTACAATCAGCAATATTCTTACTATCTTAATAGAATCATTTAAGTAAATATGTCCTCAATGATAGAGATTGACCGATGATTCTCCCAGCCACTCTGCCCTCCGTAGTTAAGTACTGACTTACAGTAGTTATGGAATATGGGTCTAATTTAGCATGGGTCCCTAATCAGAGGATTCGCAGTGGACTGCCAGGAGATAGCCACTGCCTAGACAGAAAGAGAAAATGGCCCTTGCAAAATTGTGAGAGAATTGCAAATGTTAATGTTATACACTCGCAATTCCATAAGCAATTCCGGAAACATCAAAACATTTTTTGCCATCTGTGCAAATCTGAGTAGGTCTCCCATTAATCTGTGACTTAGACAGGTTGGAAGTGGTCAGCACTGATGTCAGACACCCACCTAAAAATGCTGGCTTCCTGGCAGTCAAGCTCCGGCCACAATGCCTTTATAATCCGTACGCATTTTCAGTCACTATTTCCCCTTGTGCATGTGCGATGCTTAGGAAGTCAGTCGATTTGCTAATTCTCTCATCAACAATCCATGTTGATTTAGGCCCTATGTTTGGAGACTTTCAATTACACAGCATTTTACAAGAATAGATCTCGGTAAACCTTTTGCCCTGGGTCTTCTTAATGACTTGTATGGCGTGGTTGCAGATGCAACCACAACAGGCTTGGCTTTCCAAATCATGGTCACATCTGATGTCACCAGAGAAATGGCTGCTAGACATCTGCCCGAATATAATCTTCCAATGACCACAACTATAAGGGGGAAGTCCCACTTCTGCTGCACCCACAGCTCAACTACCAACTTGTCCAACTTGGGATTGTTGGTCACAGTAATCAGGCAATCTCCAAAAAATACAGTAATCGGTTACTTAATGGCACATCATAACCGATCTCTCAGAGCTTGGCAATTAGCACAGCCGGTACAACTGTGTTGTACCAACAATGTTGAAGGAAGAACCATACTCCACAAACAACAATCTTACATATGAATCTCTATTCTCTAGATGACAAAGAACTTGACCTATATGAAATTGATGGTAATTTAAACACACTGGGACACCAACCTTAAGGTATCCTAAGTATCCCTCAAAACACTTTATAATTAGCGATGTAAGTGCAATTATAGTGAATTTATCCAGAGCTTAGTATGATTGGTTATATAGTTCCCACTTCCATTTATAAATGTGAATAAACAGCATAAGGGATATCCTTAGAATAATTTATGAACATTAATAGGAAGTATTTCAATATGATCACTTGTTTTGCTCTCGCTTTAGACTATCCTCACTATAATTTGGCACATATATAAAATGGAAAACATGTCAGGCATTTTCTGTAATACGTGATGCAGTGGTGGCCAGGACGCTGGCATCCAGCTGATAGAATAGAGAGTTAGGGGGCAGGAGAAGGGTAAGTATATTTATCCTCTCCCTGTCTGGATGTCCTCCTTTGGGATGCCGACATCGGTATTTGACCACCAGCATCCTGACCACCGATCATACATATTTATCCCTCTAAACCAGGGGTGGGGAACCTTTTTTGTGCCAAGGGCCGTTTGTATGGAGAAAAAATCCTTCAGGGGCCATATTCAAAAATGTATCTTACAAATTATCCTGCTGCAGCTGTCCCACGCTTCAGCAGCTGTAGCTGAATAGGACTGATAGTCTCTGACTGCTGTTAATTAAGAGGAATCTTGCGAGAACTACGACCTCTCACGAGAACTCCCCTGTACATGACTCCCAGCAAAGCCATTGGGCGGGCCACTCAAACCACCAACGGGGGCCGAATACGGCCCCAGGGCCTGAGGTTCCCCACCCCTGCTCTAAACCATCCTTATCAGTCTAAAATGGGTGACCCCAGGACCTCATTTTTTCAGGAACAACCCTACATACCTATTCTACTGGAATGGCTGGAAGGTTCCCAAAAACCGTGTGGTATGCCCACCCCAAGTACCCCCCCCCCCTTCTCCCAGAAAAGTAGGCAAGTCTTCCACACCCCACTTTTCATCTGCTCACCTAAGGCTTAGCATGACCAGACATGAGAAGTAGGCAGGTCAATGACACTATTCAAGCTACATTGTCTAATGTGGGCATTGTAGAGCATGTGGTGGGGCTATGAGGACACAATCGCAACTCCATGCCTCCTAGACTGCCTTCTTCATGCCCCCAACTGTGCAATATGCTTGCTCCCTAATTATTTTCCCTTTTAATAGCCCAACCCATCTGGGTTCGCACACCCTCCTGCCCCTCAACACTCCATTCCGAATGCCCCCCCCCCACCATGGATTGCAATTCCTCTAATGCCTATTCTTATTGTAAAAATGTGGTACATATTTGTTTGACCATTGATACCTTATTTGTGTCACATTCTAAAGGTGCATACACACAGGGCAGCCGAGAGGAATGCCGGGCCCCGGTAAAAATTTGGGGGTGTGGCCTAAGTGTGTTTGGTGTGGGCACCTCCCACACTTAGGCCACACCCCCAAAATGTTTAGAGGTGGGTAAAAGAAAACTCTAAAAACTGTAATCTCAGACTCAGCACACACCTACAGCATGTGCTGTGCTGACAGCAGGCTCAGCATGACCTCTCACACTGTCAGTGAGACACTCATGCTGAGCCTGCTGTCAGAACAGCACATGCTGTAGAAGTGTGTGCTACTGGTGATACCCGGGAGGGACGGAGGGGGAAGGGAGGGGTCGAACCAGGGCCCCTGCGGGGCCCCTTCAGCAAGCCTGGGCCCGGGTAATTAGTACCTGCTCCCCCCCTCTCTCGGCTCCCCTGCATACACACTGTACAATTTTTTTGACCAATTTGGTTGAAAGACATTTCCATTGAACCCAGTGTCCTGGACGAAAGATGTTGACAAAAGATATTGTCAACAAACAAACGATGAATGATGATGCGCATACCCGCCAGTTGTTCATCAAGATTGTTCGTCAACTGTGCATGCAGCTCAATTTGAATATCTTTCAAAAAGAGCCTATAAACTGTAGCTAGATCTTTCTTCTTTCGTCTGTCGTCAACATCTTTCGTCAACATCTTTAGTCCAGGACACTGGGTTCAATGGAAATGTCTTTCAACCAAATTGGTCAAATAAATTGTACAGTGTGTATGCACCCTAAGACCAATTCCGATATTCTGATACTTTTTGCTTCTGTTTACCATTTACCATCTTCACCCTTCTTGTTGTTGTATTTTATGTGTCAATGTGCAACCCAATAAATAAACTCTGAAACAAAAATAATGCATATTTTTCTGGTGTTTGATTACTTGTTGATAACTAACATCTCTGTTCACTAATCGTGTATTGTCAGTTTATCATTTCATTGCAATTACTATTACCAGACACACTCCAGCTGCTGTGTAACTATAAATCCCAGCATGACATGACACAGTTTTGTGGTTATGGCTTGCTAAAACTGTGGCAGAATATGATGGGATGCCTAGTTCCACAGCATCTGGAGTGCCATACATGGCCTAGCCCTGTTCTAGATATTACTCATTACTGCAATAAAACCCTTGTTTCCAAATGTATGCAATGCTAAAGATATTGGTCAACAGGGAATTTCATTTGTAGGCTTGGATTACCACTGCACCTGGGGTTCCTTCTGGATGTATATCTGGTTCAGTAATGATCCTCGAGTCTGGGTCCTGTGCAACTACTTCACGCAATGTTTAAGGTATGTGGCCAATTGTCATTGTTTTCTGGACAGAACTTTAGAGCAATGGGGATGAAACTAAATTAGCTGAATTATTATTATTATTATTATTATTATTATTATTATTAATAATAATAATAAATAACTTAAAAACAATATATAATTTAATTATTCAATATAGTATATGCCTAATTACTTTATTTACAGTAAATAAATTGATTTAAAAACAAAAACAACAACATTGTATGCCGGTATAAATATATCATACGGTTCCCAACATGATCTACAGTTTTCCAAAGAGTAACAATGTACTACTCTTGTTTTACCTAATTATTTTCGTCATGAGCAGTAAAAAAATAAAATAAGGGAAAGGTGTTCTCTCTGTTCTACTAACCAGCATATTGTATTGCAATCTTAGAATTAGACAGAAAAGGCTAGCATATATTTGCATACTGGGTGATATGGGTCATGTCAGAATATGCAACATAGAATCGCTGAATCCTTTTTAAAAACTAGACGTTTTGTTTTTATTTTTGTTATGGAACAATGTAAATACAGTTAATACCATTATCAAAAACGCCATAAATTATTGTTTTCATTTTGCATTGTGATTCATTAAATGCAATGCATTCTGCTACTATGTTCTATGGTATTTTTAGGCCAGATTTCTTTATGCACAATTAAACACATTCCTATTTATATAATTGAAACTTGTCTCTGTTATTAATCTGAGATAAGGAGGATATATTATGCAATTGTGTGAGGCTATTCTTATCAATATTTTCTGCATTGCTTTGCAAGCCTTCTATAAATATACACTAAATGTAGCTACAATGAAAACAGTTCAAAAGCAACATAATGACTTTCTCATGTAAACCATTACAAATATTTATATAACCCAGCTGCAAGTTACATCTGTTGTTTTATAGACTCCTCTATAGAATAGCTTACTATATCACTGGCAAAATATCCATGCTAATACACGGCCTTATTAAAGACTGGATCAATACCAAATATTAAAAATGAAATGAGCTATTCTCTAATACAGGAATAATGAAGGTTTTGCCTTTAGTTGTACTTTATATTCTGTAATGATATTTTGTCATTTATGTCACTATTCCCCCATATTTCTATACTAATCATTTAATGAGTGGCATGGGTTAGTTAATGACAAAAAGAAATATCATTTAAATTAAAAACACATTATTGAATATATATATATATATATTCTTAACATTAATTCCTGACCTGACCGATACTCCTTAGTTTTAAATAAAAATGAAATGAGAAAACGGTTATATAGATCCAAATAAAAGACAAGGCTCAAAATTTGTACCTGAATAAAAAAAAAAAATCCTCCAATGGGTTGATAAGTATGTAAAATGTACAATTTAATTTAGAGTTGTGAAGTCATTTTATTCAACTCTAAAATGACATTTAAAAATACAGCTGGTCAAAATGTATATGAAGCACAGAACATTTCCCCTGCCACAACAGTTGGCATTTGTGCCACTTGCAGTGCGAAGTATTTTATGCTGTTGTAAATTTTGCATCTGGAAAGAACTTCCACATTATTTTAAATCAATCCCAAAATGTAAAATGTCTTAGGAAGGCACAGACATTACATACTAAAATAGGCCACACCAAAAAAAATCTTTTCAATAAAAATTATAGTGTTTATACATATATATATATATATATATATATATATATATATATAAAAAAAATCAAAGTTATTGTTACTAAGAACATTTTCACTTTGCTTTATATTTTAATAACAAATAAAACTCTTCAGTAGCCGATGAAGCTAAAATAGTTGACATTGCATTCAACTAAAGTACTGGTCTAAATGTTGAAGTTACTACATTGAAAATGAATACATCTATTGTTATTTAAGCATGGATGACTGAAACATTGCATCTGATCATTATACAGTTATTACATGAAATTACCATACTCCTTGCGGGTGTTTCTATGCTTAAAAAACAAATAGGTTCAGTGAAGCCACTGCACTTAGAACAGCATGTACATTATTTATACATTCTAAATCATTGTAACAGCTCTATGAAAATGACGCGGTCATACAGATACAATCACTCCTACAGTCACGAAGAGCAATGCAAAACTATTTAGATGGGGAATTCCAGGATCAGCATGTGAAAATAGAAGGTTAGCTTTAATGTTTTGTGAGCAGTGCTCCACATTGGGAAAACCATAATTCCCCAACATTCATTTGTTAATTAACATTTATTTGTATGGCGCCAGCATATTCTTTTGTGCTTTATAATTATCCCATAGTAGTAGAAACTACAATTTTTAAACGATGAGTCAGGAGTGGAATGATAAAGCCAAACGCAAAGCCACAATTATATTCAATTAAAGTAGCAAATTGAACAAATTAAGTTAAGGTGCCCATACACGTTACAATTATTGTATACAATATTGTATACAATATCGCATCTCATTGGATCTCGGTTTTGCGATGAGATCAGATGAGATGAGATCTAGTACAAAAAGTATGTGCAGCACATACTTTTTGTACTAGATCTCATCTCATCTCATGCGATATTGTATACAATAATTGTAACGTGTATGGGCACCTTAAGTCTGTCATTTTGCATACATTGGTGAAATAAGCTTATCTGTATAATGTATAATCTTTTTCATAGAGCATATTGGTATTTTTGCATTCATTTTTATTTGATCGCTAGAAACATAACTATAGAATATTATAACATCACCATGCAGATAGATGCAATATAATTTAAAGAATTTAAATACAGATTAAAGACACAATATATTCATTCCATGCATGCTAGACCTCTGTGACTCATAAGGTGACTATGTTCCTGCCAGTAAATTATTCAAGTATGTATATATCTATCTCTTTATTGCTGTCTACATGCATCTCACTTGCCTCTGTAAATAGATTTAACAGAAACGAATGAATTGTGGCCTAATCAGCCTGTGTATAACAGTAACGCCATCTCTCTTATAAATGAGAAATAATCATTATATGTGTATGTACATTAATATGAACATCATTTTGTATGCCTTTATGGCATTTAAAGAATACTTGTAAGGGTGCAGATAATATAAGAGTACATGACTGTAGCACAGATCAGTAAATCAGGATACAGTGACTTCCATGCTGTTGTTTAATAATGCGTTACATGCAAGGGATTTATTGTATCACTTCAATGCTAAGAGTAAGACCATTTCTGCCCTAAGACACAAAATGATGTACAGGTTGAGTATCCCTTATCCAAAATGTTCGGGACCAGAAGCATTTTGGATAACAGATTATTCCATTCGATTTTTTATAATTCAATGAGGTATATTGAGGACAGGTCCCATGTTTGAGCACAAAGTGCATTTATGTTGTATAAACAGATCAAGCACATGAAATACAGACAATAATATTTTATTTGTGCATGAAACAAAGTCTGTGTACTATCTCCGGCACTGAATTTGAATGCTAAGCAATCACTGATTTGGATAACAGATATCAGATAAGCGATATTCGACTGATACAGTATAGGACATTTCCTTTACGCTCGTTTTCTCATCTGTCTGATGTGTGACCTATTTCATATATTTCTAAAATTTAAATGCTAGGTGCTGTGGAAATGCAATGCTACCGATCTACTGATAATAAACATCTGTCAGAACTGAAACAAATATCAATAATTGGATCTGCTTCTAAATATGGTTTAACAATAATTCATTTTTAAGGTGCCCACAGACGCATCAATTTTACTGTGCTATGCGTTTTTGACTGTACAATGGTTCTATACAATTTTTTTTCCAGCTTGCGATGCGATGTGCACTTGGGTGCATACAATATCGGGCTCCCTGGAATGCGCATCGCGTCGCACAAGCCCATAAACACCACCCGATAATTGTACATAAGATGCGTTTTGTTCATAAAAAGTACAAAACGCATTCGATAATTGATGCGTCTGTGGGCACCTTTAAAATAATATAAGCTTTTCTTTGCACAATTTAAATATTAGTTTATTTAATGAATGTGAAATGTTTATGTTGCTATATTTATTGTTATTATATTGGAATAATTTCTACATTTACTTTAACCCTTTTTTGGTTTCAGTCATCTGAAAAATCTTTATTTTGTATTATGTAATAGTCAACTTACACACTCGTTATACACTAGTGTTAAAAACATGAATACATTTGAGAAAATATTATATATTTGAAATGTATACTATTAAGTAGGAATAAACATATACCATTCACTAGCCTGTCTCATATTAACGCGGTGTTGTTTAAGACTTTTGTATAGTTTGTAATTCATATGTAAAAGGCTGACATAGATTATATGTCAGGAAATGAAAGTAATTTAATACAATAAACCATTTGCATTCTGTTTGCATTACAGTATTACTCACTGGTTATCATTTTTACTTATTTTTGACTGATAGAGAAAAAGAAGAAAATTAGATTTTGTTACCGTTTGTGTATTGTTCTATAATTATAGTTAACAGTAGTTTTGGTACAATAAAATACACACTTTCAAAAATTGTCATCAATTCAATATTACAATTATTCGTCACACACATGATCTTTGCTATTTAACACACAGCGTTCAATATGAAATATATATACAAACATGCTTTCCAGAGACCTCATATACTGTTGTGTGTGTGTGTGTGTGTGTGTGTATGTGTATGTATATATATATATATATATATATATATATATTATTGCTGCGCAGTGCACAGACCAATTCACCCTAAGACAACCGTAAACTAAGGAAAAGAACTTGGATGAAAAATGATTATGACATGGGCTCCATGTCCTGTAATCCATTATGGTATATTGCTGATGTTGCCAACCGCCATAGGCAGGGCTGGACACTGGAAAATGTCTATTTAGAGATATCATTCTGGTTTGCACAACCTACAGCTCCCCAGCTGCTGTAAAATCCTCTTTAGATGTTTTAGCTCAATGATTGTCATCATAGATTATAATGGAACATTTTTTAAATGAGGAAAATGCCATTGTTTTTCATGCAATTAAATCCTACATTTATCACTCTAGCTGGGAACATGTGTTCGCAGTCAGCAGCAGTCTGACCTTACAAAATGTAGCTGCCTCCTTCACTGCTTACTTACTGTACCTGTACGTTGTATTACATTATGGTCAGTGTTTTCTATCGCCATGGAAACTATACTCAGTAACCCTTTGTCATTTATTTAGCCTTGCCCTTTTCACTACCCAGTGATCTGGAATGGTAGTAAGTAGACCCTTGAAATTGCTTTGAATTTCAGTATAAAAAAAAAAAAAAGCCTTTATTTATCTGAGAGGGGCAAGAGGTGTTTTAAAAACACGCCACACACACACACCCCACCCTAATGACATACGATTGAATGGTATTTAATATGCACAAATAATATAAATATATATAAAAGCAGGCAAAGGCAATCGCAGACTGAAGGGCATATGCAATGAATATTAATATTCTACTTACTGAATTTGAATATGAAAAGAACACTTTCGGAGGAATTGTAATTAATGTTATAATGAAGATATTAAATAGTTTGTATTTTTTTATTCATCCTACGCCTCCTATGAAATCCATTGAAAGTAGAAAAACATTGCACTTAACTTCATACCTGCTTGGAATAATAAAATACTCTGAGCACCAAACCTAGGGGGTTATTCTAGTCCATTCTTTCTGACAAAATCCTTCTTAGATGGACAAAACCATGTGCACTGCGGGTGGGGCAGATGTAACTTGTGCAGAGAGAATTAGATTTGGGTGGGGTTTTTCTTCAAAGTGAGATCTATATTGAAGTGTAAAATCATGCAGTCAGTATTTACCCTGCACAGAAACAAAATAACTCACCCAAATCTAATTCTCTCTGCACATGTTACATCTGCCCCCTGCAGTGCACATGGTTTTGTCCATCTAAGAAGGATTTTGTCAGAAAGAATGAACTAGAATAAACCCCCTAGAGACAGGAGAACATGGAGGTTATTTAGGTTTGCTCGTTGCCCTGCACATTCAAGCGGGGGAGCGATGTTTAGCGGCTGTGCATGCGCATAAGCATTTATGCGCATGTGCAGACACTTGGTGCAAGCTAATTGCTTATTCGCTGTGCCGTTGGCACCTAGCAGTGCGGGCGATGGGCATGGGGTGGCGGCGACATGCTGCACCCATAGGAATGCCCAGCGTTTCATGGGTGTTCCCATGAAAATGCTGGACTTTCCCATGGGAAATTCGGCGGTGACGCGGGTGCCGGGGGGTGGGCAGCAGACATCACCGGATGCAGGCGAGTTTAAACCACACGTAAAGCTGTGAATTTTGCAGCTTTGCATGGGGACCTGAATAAAGTCCCATGGGGCAGATGTATTAAGCCTTTACAAGAGATAAATGCAAGGGTGATAAAGAGAGATAAACGTCCAGCCAATCAGCTCCTTACTGACTTTTTTCAAACACAGCCTGTAATATGGCAGTAAGCAGGTGATTGGCTGGACGTTTATCTCTTGTTAAAGCTTAATACATCTGCCCCATGTGTGTGAATCTTGGCTTGGAGCAGACATGGGTCAAATGTGTTTGAAATCCTTACAATGCTTAACCTGGCTTTGGAATAATGTGTTCTTAACCATTTTTAATTTGCGTCAAGCAAATGGAACACTAAAGTCATTGTTCCGTGTGAGTTCACACCCGTTTATGCGTTTATGTGCTTTTCAGTAGTGCTTTTTAGAAGAGAGCTTGTTCTATTTCTATTAAAAAAACGCTGATAGCAACGCATAACAAATGCAGAATGTTTCATATGCATTTATTCTATTTATTTTTATTATCTTATATTTAGATGGCGCCACAAGGGTTCTGTATCATAGTATACAGGGGCAAGAACATGCAACAAAATTACATGAGTATATTAGTTACAGACAAGTGGACAAATGTACAAGGATATAGAATTACATAATTACAACCAGCAAACTACATTACCGTCTAGAGGAGAAAAACCAAGAGAAGGCACAACTCGTGAGAGATTACATTCTAGAGTGGCCATGGGCAAACACAAAGATTACTGTTAAAGACTAGTGATGTGAGCAGACTCCGTATTTTGGTTCTGGGTTTTTTTTCATCGTTATTGTGTTTTAGTTTTGGAAAAATCATCCTCAAGTGCTTTGGTTTTGGATATGGATCTAGATTTATTTTAAAATTTATAAAAACAGATAATATCATGTAATTTGGACCTGTATCTTTAACATAAATAACATACATTTCTAGTCATTGCCAGTGTAAAATTGTACTTGAAATCACTGGGAAGGAATTTACATGCCATCCAAAACTCACAGAATATGGTTTTTAGATCCAACATTGTCAGGATGACCTGGAACTCCAAAGTGACCCGAGCTGACACTCAGTTCGACTCGGAACCCCAAGTTTAGATGTGTTCTGTTTTCAGCAGATCCAAAGAACTCACCTCTACTCAAAGCTGTATTTAAAAAGCTGAATGAATGAAATTAAGTATGTGGCATAATGTTCATAAAATGAACAGTGATATTTATGATCTTTTAATAGTGGAACAATTATATATATCTTTAAAGGGACAGTAAGTCATATTTTCATATTCATATTTCCCCATATTACCTAGAAGACTCCTGAATTTCTTCCAGACTCCAGGTTGAGTAGGCCAACATCTTGGATCTTGCATCTCTTGCATAATATAGAAAGGTACAAAAAGTATGTGCAGCCCGTACATTTTTCGACTAGTTAAAAACGCACACTGCTTTAGCATATCACATGTGTTTTGACATTAAATAGATCTAGTCCAAGCGCGTGTATGAGAAGCATTAATATTTAAATTAGATCACCAAAAAAGCTTTAATAAAAAGAGGTTACAATCCCTTTATTAATGAAAAACTGTCGGACAAACTGTTAATATTTTTGCAGTGAAGAGCGGCGCACAAACACATATCTTGCAGCTCGCTAGCTCTTTCTGCTGCCTACAAGTTAAAACCAGTGCATACAAACCAGATAGATCAAAGGTAGTCTGTCTTTCAAGCAAGTGAATCCACATAGCAACATCCTCTTTCAGGCCTAGTATTTAGTGTTGTCGCGTTTGTAGAGAGATTACATGAAACAGTTCTCACCTTTCTTGTGTGGTGAAACACTGCTGCTACTTCCTCTCATAGGAAATCATGGTTAGAACTTTTAACTACTTTTAATTTAATCAAACCTATTGTTGCATATATTTATCGATTTGAATTTGTATCCATGGAAATGAATACCTCGTCTTGCAAGAAATCGATTATTTTACTTGCAGTGATTACAATATATTTTTATATCAGTTTTTTTGACAAATTACAAGTTATGGTTAATTTATGTTAAAAAAAATTTTTTAATTGACTTCTTTTTGATCTTTTCTGATTCCACATTAATAAAATCAGGGAAGCGATTTTGTTGTTCGTTTCTGCTGCCTTGTGAGTGTTAATGTAAATGATAAACATGCATTGATGCTAATAGTTCAAAAATGAATGTATGCAAATATACCATAGCACCCATTCTGAGAAACAATTACTGCAGCATCCCTGAGGAACATACTGAAATACTGAAATACTGTTTAAATGAAAAGGTCTAATTACACGGGTTGTATATGCATTAAGTAGTATTGTTTTTAACACTCTTGTGTACAAGCTGTTACCATAATCAATAAAAAACAAAACATCTAAACTGATACCCCTTTCACATCGCACTTTTAAAACGGTATATTGCCGTTTTTTTCCCTTTTTAAAACGTTTAAGGCTGCACTGTGAATGCACCACAGCCGATTTACCGTTTTAAGTTAACTGGCATTTCGAACCGTGTAAAAAGCAGAGTCCTACACGGTTCCTTGCCGTTTTTTGTGCAATGTGAATGTGTACAGTTTGTCTGAAACGGTATTTCAGGCAAACAACACAAGCACAAGCACTGATATCCTGTGTGATAACACTCACTCACTCGGCACTTACTTCCCAGTGATGAACTGACTCCTGGAGGGGGAGCAGATCGGCTGCACATAGTAGTTCTCCAGCTTTACTCCCTGCACAGCTAATCTATCCAGTGTCGGAGTCCTGATCTCAGATCCGTGGTACCCAATGTCACGGTATCCCTGATCTTCAGCCAGTATGAATATAATGTGAGGCTGGTGCCCCACTCCCCGGACTTCATCCACATCTTCCATCAGATCTCCATACAAGGACTGCTGGTGTCCCAGACGCGGCTCACCTTTGTCCCAGCACAGGTATCCGTAGGTCACATAATGACAGGCAATGGTCACACTCTGCCTTGAAACGTGTTCAGAATGAAACGTTTCAACTGCAATGTGAATGACACTTAACCTGCATTTAAAACGGTAATCTGGCCACTATTAAGGCTCTGACCCGTTTTAATTACCGTTTTAAAATACCGGTTTTTAAAACGGGTCTGCGATGTGAAAGTGGTATGAGCTTCAGTACAGTATTAAGGTTCAGTATCCATTGTTATGTATTGGGCATATGATTGCTGCAAGCATTTTTACAATCAGTTACCAGTTACTGTAGGCATCCTCAGTGCCTTTATCTATGGTACACATTGGGCACAATTTAATTAAAAGCGATTTATGAGCAATGTGTCATTGTGACAGCATTTAAATGCCTTCATTGCCCTCACACTGTGAATCTTACCTCACAGCCCACGAGGGGTACATACGAAAACTCACATACTATGTACGATCACTACTATTTGAATTAAACCCATTGAATAGAACAAAAAGGGCATGATGAAGAATTGAAGAAAAGTCAGTTGCAGATGGAACTGGCACATTTCGCACCGCGCATGCTTCGGTGCCGAGTCTACTCAACTAATGGTTATACAAAGTAATCATTGGTACTGTAGCTAAAGGGGTGTAACTGGGTTGTGTTGGATCTGTATACTCAGGCAACATTTAGTGAGGGTGTGATGAGGCAGTTTAGATGAACACAAAGGCTATTCAGAAATGTGCATGCATATAATTATTCCTGTTCTTGGATGAATGTCTTTCACCCAGTATCGGGCTGGTCTCAGTACACAGAGCAAGTTGAATATAGCATAAAGCTATAGGAAATATTGTAAATGAGCTGCAACCAAATGCTTATAAATGCTAACTACATCATTCCTTCCCCTAGCAGATGAAGTACATGTTGTCATCCCAGGGCCAATGTAAAGTAAAATGCTGCAGCTAACCAAACACAAGATGTAATATTGTATCCCCCTAGTGCCTTACCCTAAACCCCTTGCTCGCCTCTGGGATTTATTTGGATTATGACCTTCAGGATCCAACTGTTGGTCTTCTAACTGTTGGGATCATATCATATATATTATGATACATATTTAAATCACTTTTGATTCTACCAATTAGAATAGTAATAATGAAATCTCAAGTAGATATAAAATACCACAAATTCACAAGAGATGGAGTAAATAGACTAAAATTTGGGTACAATAGCGGTGTCATCGTCCATAGACAGAAAAACAGATTCCTGTATAGAGCTTAATGGCTTCTCACAGACACTGGAATGGGTCACCAACAAAAAGTAGGTTAACAAAGCGAGCTGACGCGTTTCAATGATGGAATATAATTTCTTCACAGAGTGGTGTGATTACCAGTGGGTAATATGCATTATACATCAGTAAAACTTCATCATACAAGTCATGCAGGGGATGTACTGTGTTTCTGGGGATCATACCCATTTACATTACTAGTAAAAGTATCTAAGGCCCTTATTCTGGTCGGTGCGGATATATCCGCGTGCGTTCGGGCCGCCGATGTTTTGTGTCTGCGCATGTGCAGAGGCGTCTCTGCGCATGTGCGAGCGGGGCGTACGGCCAAATCCCGCATGATATGTGAACACTCCGAACAGGGGGTGGAGAGGGGCGTGAAGGGCTATTTGGGCTCATTACCATATGCATACGCCCCGCGTTTCATGGGCGTTCCCATGCAAACGCTGGGCGTACGTATGGTAATGTGGCCGTGACGCACGTGTAGGGGGCGGACATATGACATCGCCGGATGTCAGCTGCCCGCCCAGATCCCTGCTTTTGCACGGTAAAATGTCTGTGTGGTCTGAGGTTGCGGGAGCTGGTGGAGCACTCGGTCCTGCATTCGATGGTCTGCGACCATCGAATGATGGGGGAGGTTCCCTTAGATGGAGGAGGCGTATTCCGTGAAAAATACACGTGCGGTCCATTCGGCCAGCTTCTTACCGCGTACGGACGGAGTTGGCGATCCGTATGGAAGGCGGGGTTTCGCACGCACGGTCCTGGCCGCATAATCGGATCCGGCCGCACCGATCAGAATAAGGGCCAAAGTGTCTAAGGGTCTTTAAGGCTAATTATTTTGCAGAGATATTTTACATTTTTGTGTAGCAAGTTGAATTATGAATTTTGTTACTTATCAAGATGAGTTGGATCCCTTTCCACATCAATTAAACAGGAGGCCCACATTGATACTGCTCCATTCTCCCTTCTTGCAGCAGGACACTGTACCGTCACAAGAAGCCATCCCCTAACTAACATAATCACAGGATAATACAGGCCACATCCTCCAATTATATGATCAACTCCCACATCTCCTGCTACAGTAACCATTCTAATGGTCGGATTGGCTGCAGGCTGTTCCGTCTCCACTTTCTCCAAGGTGGGTGTGCAATACACAGAAAAACAGGAGAATAATATTGAAAACAAAAAGGTGGTCAGACTCTAGTGAAAAAAATGCACCTTACAAACTGACAGTAACAATGGTTAGTTATTATCACTATAGAAGGGGGGCGGGGCATGATCTCAGGCAAGTATCTTTTCAAACTGAACTGCTGAATTGCTGAATGTCAGTCAATATCTTCAACTCCCAAATAGATAGGTTATAACAAACGTAGCAGTCAAATATCTCTCTTTTCTAAATTGGAGTATAAATTTAAAGGAAAGGAGAACAGATATTTCTAATTGGGGCACTCACTGGACTGATATTGGTTTCACATCATATAAGGTATGTCCGCCAACAAAGAGATTTGATTAAAAGTTAACTTTTATTAATGTTGACTATAAAATTGCTGAAAGCCAGCGAAGTATGAACAAACAAACAATGTACAAAATTATAAGAAAGTAAATAAAGATGATTTAAAAAGTTGTGCACTGTATTTTTATTCTTATTCAGCTCTGTCCTCAATGATTTCCTTGTAACACCACAATGGGTGTGCCTAAGAACTAGAGATGGAGTCAAGTACCACTAGGACACAGTATAGTTGGTTCACACCAAATTAAAATTTAAATTGGAGTATATCATTTAATTTATATATAGAATTTTTGGTGTTTTTCATTTCAGTGAAACTATAAAACAAGGAGAAAAGAAGGAGTTAAGCACAAGTTGTAGTTATGATTGATTAAACAACAGACAAAATAAGAAGGAAGGAAACCGTGGAGCTGTTACACCCTTTACACAGAGAAACGAGATTAAGGAGAGGTGGAGATTGATTAATTCATCTCTAAGAAAGGGAGTGAACTGCACAGAAGTTACCATTATGGATGTTTCTGTTAACTGCATAAGGAACCATGAACATTCTGATATAGCTAAACTGGAAATCCTGGTAGTGTCAGATCAGGTACGTGCATTAATAGTGTTTGCGGCAATGCAACATCCTCCCAGCAAAGCCCTCATCATGAGTCATAATATAATAAGCAATTGAAACTGCAAGGAAACGGTTACACACAACAAAGCAGGCTTTGCTGACATCCTCTCTGCCAGCTCCCCTGTGCCACGGCTCCCTGCTGTGATAGGTCACAAGGCTGTTTAGAAATAGCCAGCATTCTGAGAACCACAGTATAAGGCTTGCTGCATCATGTGCAATGTGCTTTTATCTAAATCATGCATAATATTATTCGTGATTGCAATACACTTGAGAAGTATATACAGAAAATGCAGATGTTTTCCTGAGCATATGACAGCTATCCAATATCACATGCGGTATCTGAATTAGATGATAACAGTTATAGAGCCATCATCTGCTTTGCAAGCATTTATGACTGCAGACTGATTAATTTAATAGCACTGTGAAATCCATCAGGCGGATTTACCAGAAGCAGCGAATATGTATGTACAGGTGTTTATGTCATATTCTGTGTAAGTGAATCATTGCTATAACACTGGCCTATAGATAATCTGTGAATGATTTATGGAAATCTCCATTACAATGCTTACTGTAATGTTATTTTCATTATTTATGTGGACAGTTATTAAAGACTTATTTCCATGTGCTTCATGCGTCTGTTTTATCTATGAGTTCTCTTGTTTATTGTAGGTAGACTGAGACATTGACGTGCATCAGCCAATCACAGACAAGAACACGTAAGGTTCTCAGACACAGGTTCCCTGGCAGCTCCGCGAGAGGGCTCCTTCCGTTTTGGCACTTGAAGTGCTATTTTTTTTACATGCAATAAATTGCATGCAATTTATCGCATGCAAAAGAACTCGCGAATCAAATTAGATGCGATACATCGCAGGTGCTAAAAAGCACCCATGATGTGTCGCTGATGGTCCGACTCTGATTTATCTTATGTGCTTCACATAAAATCTCCAGGATCCAATGCGAGGCGCACAGGAACGCACTTTGGATCTGATTTGATATCAAACACATGATATATCAGCCCGATCTGTTGACATTGGGTGAAACCAGCCCTTATCATACCTGTGTATGGGCACCTTAGCACATTTGTATACTTATTCCCCAGCAGCAGCATATACAAATCACATGCACATGCGTGCACTCACCAGTGTGTGAGGACAATGCATTTCTATTCTTGCCTACAATTTATTTGTAGGAAATATGCAAATCCTTGGTCCCCTCGTAGAAGTGAAAACAAATGATGTGGTTGAGCTATATGAATAGAGACCATTAAAAGCATATATGTTTCTATAAACAGATAGTTAAACATCACTGGCCTCCAGTGTATCAAACAGTGCTAAATTCATAGCAGGAAAGCTGGGATGGTTGCCCTGGAGCTATCACACACACAGGGAGGCCCTAACACATAGCTAAATCAACAGCGAGGGGGGCGACGACGACGACAATGACAATGTGTTTCTTACTCTTCTAAATCTCTCTGCTGCATTTGAAACTGTTGACCACTCTCTTCTCATTCAAAGATCCCTAGGTGTTCAGGAGTCAGGACTATTCTGGTTCTCAACCTACTCATCAAATCGCTCTTTCACTTTCATTTCTCTTGATCCACCTCTTGTTCGCTTGCTCTAGAAGTTGGAGTACGAAGGGGCTCAGTCCTAGGTACTCTGCTTATGTCAATCTATACCATGTCTTTTGGCAAACATTACCTCTTTCGGATTTAAGTATGTTGATGATATTCACATCTACCTATATTTTCTGAATGGCTTAAGTGGAGTGAGCTGTTATACAAATCACCATTTACTGAATTTATGTAAGTACTGGGTAGCAGTCTAGGAACACTGCAAAATGTCTCTCTAGAGCTAAGTAGGGGTCATCTGTCTCCTACCATGTTACTATTCACAGCAAAGACAAGATTGCCCCTACATATGCGCTCAGTAGTGATCTAAGTGGCCATTCTGGGATAGGGAATGAAGCCAACCTGGAGGACAGAAGGACTAGAGTCTGCACAATAGTGTACTCCTCTTTCATCAGTTACCAATCTGATTTCTCTATTACTGTTAATAACTCATCAAGCAACCCCAGCCCACAAGCTTGCTGTCTAAGTGTCATATTACTCTATGGGTTCTGGTATAGTGGATCGACAATCACATAGTCGACAACTCTTGGTCAAACGTATCTAGATGCCTAAAGGCCGCATCTAGATCGATGTCGATCAGGATATAACTCTCTGAACTTTCCTTTGTTCCCCACATTCAATTTGTTTCCAAATCCATATTGTACACAGGACACTGCAAAAATTTGAATTCATGCACTCATTATCTCCTGCATAGACTATTGCAATTGTTTTCTTATCTTCCCCAAAACAGGCTTTCACAACTACAATTTTTAATGCAGCTACAAGACTCATCTTCCTCACTAAGCATTCATCATCTGTTGGTCTGCTCTGCCAGTCCCAACATTGGTTACCTGTGCTCTACTGAATTCAATATAAAATGCTTATACTTACACATAAGGTTCTTAACCATACTACACCCTTTATATATCTCTTATTTCAAAATATCTCCCAACCCGACCTCTCCCTTCTGCATATGATCTGCAAGTAAAAACCCTCCCACTCACAGTAAGACTTTCCTCTATTCTCCAAACCTTTAAGTGTCACCTGAAAATTCACCTCTTCAGGCAGCTTATCAGATTTTAGGACCACCCACACAGGGCTGCCATCGGGGGTAATATGGGGACAAATGTTCTGGGCCCTGCCACTCTAAAGAGAGGGGACAGCTCTCCCAGAAACTGCTGTCAGCATTCTCTAATATGCAGCAGGCTGTGGGTCGCTCGCTGCCTGCCACCCACTGATCACACAGCTGCATGACCCAGATTAGAGACAGATGTATTCCTACACCTCTAGCAGCTGACAGGGAAGGGAAATACAAAGCTCCCAGCTCTTCCTGGAAGTGTGGATTCCAGGAGCGAAGGTGTGCAGCAGGCACCCCCTGGCAACGAGAAAGTAATTTCCCCTGAGCAACGAGCAAGTAATTCCCCTTGGCAATGAGCATGCATTCCCCCATGGCAATGAGCATGTAACTCTCCCTGGGCAATAAGCAAGAAACTCTCCCTGAGCAAAGAGCAAGAAACTCCCTCTGGCATTGTGCATGTATTCCCCCATGGCAACGAGCATGCAACTCCCTGTGGGCAATGAGCAAGAAACTCCCCCTGGCAATGTGCAAGTATTCCCCCATGGCAATCACCATCAAACTCTCTCTGGCAATGAGCATTTAATCCCCCCCTCCATGGCAACAAGCATGAAACCACTGTAACGAACATGAGACATATGGCAACAAGCATCTAACACCCCACTTTGGCAATGAGCATAAAACCCCTGGCAAGGAGCATATAACCTCCAGGCAACAAGATGTAACCCTCTGGCAATGACATGTACCCCTGCCAATGAGCATGTAGGTAAGTGGCAGTTATGTGCAGGGCTGCCACTAGAAGTTGTGGGTCTGAGGACTGACAATAGACAGCTCCCCTACCAAAAGAAAATCAAGCATGCCACCACGTTGATGCTGAGGAGTGCAAAGGAGAGGGGGTTTGCAGAGGGGAGGGAGGGTACGTGGCTTGCAATGTCAGCTATGAGCACCGGACAGCAGCATTTGGATGCGAGAGGCGGAGGGTTACGCATAGTGGGCGCCAAGAGACTGTATGTGCTCCACTGGATCGCTGCTTAGGATCGGGCAGGTGCAGGAGGGTACTGGTACTGGTAGAGGGAATGAGCTGCCTGGGCCCTTCCCTCTATGTCAGAGTGGCCAGGCCCAGCACAGTTGTTCCCACAGTACCCTCCTGATGGCAGCCCTGGTTATGTGGCATAATATTTAATAGGCATTACGGTTAGTGATGCCAATCCCGGGGCATTTTTTCAATCCCGGGATTCGGGATTGAAAAATGCTCAATCCCGGGATTCCCGAGATCCCGGGATTGGCTTCCCTAATAATAAAAACACCCTGGCCGCCCGCATATTTGCTTACATTTGTGGAGCCAGGTTGCTGAGCGGGCGGCCGGTAGCCTGGTCCCTGGTGCAGCCGGGAGCTGGGTTGCTGAATGGGTGGGTAGGAAGTCTCATAAGGCGGGGTGGCAGGGAGTGCTGGGTGGGAGGGCTTGGTGGCAGGGAGCGCTGGGCGGGTGGCCGAGAGCGCTGGGTGGGCGGGTGGCCGGGAGCGCTGGGTGGGCGGGCGATTCGGTGGCAGAGGCGGATGTGCGGCTGTGCCCTGTGCAGCGTGACCTCGCAGCGTGACCTTGTCACGCTGTGCACTGCGGGGTATGGGAGAAGCCGGGCAGCGTCTGAGTGCTCAGACGCTGCCCGGCATTAAACTGCGCATGCGCAGTTTAATCCCGAAATCCCGGGATTGGAAATTCCAATCCCGGGATTGAAATCCCGGCGTTTTGGGGGCCAAATCCCGGGATCCCGCCGATCCCGGGATTGGCCACCCTAATTATGGTGCATTGTATAATATGTAATGAGCATTGTGGTATGCAGCATAATATGTAATAGGCATTGCGGGTGGGGGTCCATATTTTGTCATTCCCATGTAGCACAATTAATTTTTGTACAAACTGTTTTTATTAGGTTAACTTGTAAAATTCAATCAATAAAAACATAAAGTTTCAGGAGAAAAATTAGTTGCGTCTTGTTTGAAAAAGTACAAACAAATCAAGAGACATCAATAGTGGAAAAAATTGAAAGGTTCCTTGGGTGCAAAAGGTGTTTATTGAAATAAAAACAATCACAAAAACATCATAAAGGTTAAAAGATACAAATAATCCCTCTCACCCAGTGTCGGTGGTGGAGCCACAGATGGCAAAGGCAGAGTGTCCTAAAAAATAGATCCACCCTGCAGGCTCCACAGGCTTAGCACTGGGCTGGGTCCTTGGGTAGTAGCAGCAGTCCTGGGCCAACGCGTTTCGATTCTCTGGGAATCTTTGTCAAGGCTAATGTGGTTCTGTAAGATGCTGCTATTTATGTGAAAAAAGTGCGGGAAAAGTAATGGGCGTGTTCTAGGACCGAATACCGGAACTGGATATCCATTGGTAGTTCAATGTGTCTACAAGGCGAATGTATATCTCCTATCGGTTGGAGACACACATGGCCTCGTTCATTGGTGGTTCCATGTGATACACTCCTTCGTTTGCGGAAGAAAACACCGCCGTGTGACTTCCGGTTTCTGACTTCCGGTTTCCGGAAGTGCGGACGGCGGAAGTGTGCGTCCGTGACTTCCTGTCCCGCCGGCTAGATGATCCTGGTCATCTTGGTTCCGGCGCGCATTCTGTGAGACCGGATGTTGTTGTTCTGTTGACTTCCGGATTTCACAGCAGAAGTATGCCGGTGGTCACCTTGTCTGGGAGTGATAGGGACATCGGTGGCCATCTTTGATGTGGGAACCAAGAGTGTCCATATTCAATAAGACGATAAAACCTCATGGAAGAAAGATATGGTGTTAAGAATTGTTTGGATAAATAATGCATACAACGTTAATAAACCAATGGGATGAAAACTTTTAGAAAATAATTTTTAAAAATTGATTTAAAAGGCAAATGGGTTAAAAAGGCAAATGGATAAAAGAATTCATAAAAATTATAAAAACCACTTTAGCTCAAAGTCCTTGTTGAGACCATGTGGAACTAAGGTTTTTAATCTAAAAATCCACTCCATCTCTCTTTTTGCCAACATGGTTTCAGAGTCTCTGTGTTTCCAAGTGGTTTTAATATTTTCTATTGCCATAAAGTCCCGTATATGATCACTAGAGCAATTGTGCATGGTGCTGAAATGTTCCGCCAAGGAATGGGTTTGTACTCCTTTTTTAATATTGCGGAGATGTTCCATCATCCGAGTTTTCAGCGCTCTACTAGTACGTCCAATATAAAATAAACCGCAGGAGCATTCAATTAAATAAATAACATTAGGTGTGTGACACGTAATAAATTGTAAAATTTTGTAGTCTTTATTTTTGATTGTAAAAGTGTCTCTTTTTGATTTCTTTGACTTTACTGTTTTACACATGCCACATGTGCCGCACCTATGAAAACCTTTCGTGCGTATCCGAGATGTATCAGTATTCGGTAAAGCGCTTGTCACTAATCTGGTTTGTAGATTATCTGCTCTGCGGTAGATGAATTGAGGTTTTGCCGGTAAGATACTATCCAAGATGGGATCTTTCTTTAAAAGTGGCCAGTGCTTTTTTAAGATCGTTTCTAATTTCTTTTGATGGGGACCATATTTGGTTATGAAAGCCAATTCTGAAGTACGCTGTGACTTCTTCTCCTTTCTTTCTTTGGTAATTGTTCTTAGGATGTTTCCATCGATTTTGGCCACATCTTCTCTTACGGCGGTGATCTGTTCAGAGTCGTACCCTCTTGCCCTGAAGTTAAGTGCCATTTCATCTAGTTGGTCTTTGCAGACTTCTTCTTCGGTACAGTTTCTTTTTACCCGAAGGAACTGACTCTTGGGTACACCGTTGAGCCATCTTGGGAGGTGTAGACTTTCTTTATGGATATAGGAGTTGGTGTCTGTGGGTTTCTTGTATGTTTTAGTTTCTAATTTATTGTTTTTAATGTAAATGGTGAGGTCTAAAAAATGGATCTCCTGTTTACTCCTGGTAAAGGTGAGTTGGATGTTTAAAAGGTTATTGTTCAGGTGATTGCAGAAAGCCTCAAGTTCCTCTTCCGATCCTCTCCAAAAAAACAGGACGTCGTCAATGTACCGATGCCAGGATACCAGGCTTGCCTCCCAGCTATTGTTGGTCCAGATGTTATCCTCCTCCCATTTGGCTAGGAAGAGGTTGGCATAGCTGGGGGCAAACCTGGTACCCATGGCGGTCCCCACCACCTGTAGGAAATATTCCCCATTGAAATGGAAGTAATTATTTTTCAATATGAAATTCATCCCTTCCAAAATGAAGTCTTTTTTGGTGGTAGGAATACTGGATTTCTCCAAAAACCATCTGTTGGCCTCTATACCATCATCATGTTGGATGATGGTATAGAGGGAGGTGACATCCGCTGACACCAAGATCATCTCTTCACTCCAAACGATGTTACTAATTTTTTCTATAGAAAAAGGGGAATTATAACCCCCGGAGCATCAAAGGATAGAATATCCTACCCTATCCTAAATTTTTGAATCCATCGGCTAGTATCAATCATCCCAAAAAATAAAGGGATAAGGACAGCCAGAATAATTTAAAGGGCCGGGTGTAATACTGGATAAGGGATCTCTTCAATACACACCTAGAGGGGAATTATAACCCCCAGAGCATCATAAAGGATAGAATACCCTACGCTATCCCAAATACTGAACCCACCGGCTGGTACCTATCACCCCAAAAAATAAAGGGATAAAGGGACACGAGGAAACCAATCATTGGTCACTAAATGCTTTATGTCCTCAGTGTCGGATTAGACCCTATAAGAGGTGACTTACAATAGAACAAGTAATGACAAAATGTACATAGCCGTATGATCTATCTGGTACTGATTGATAGGAGAAAATTATAAAAATCCTTTGTAAAGAGGGAATTAAAACCCCCCAGCAAGGAATACTGATTGCACTCCCTTCTCCAATTTTGGAATTAAATCCAAAGAACTACATTACCAACCATTCACAGCATCTTTTGTAGCCAGTCTTAGTGGTAATTTTATCGCTATAAAATCACATTTTCTCTCTTTTTGTGCATAACGCACATCACATATGTATGTTACATGTTTGTATGTCTAAAGTCTTTTTAAACTCTCTAAACATTTCACAAACTCCAGAGGGAGATCATCCTGTGAGGTTATATATATAAAACAATCTGCACAGGCAACAGATCTCACTTCTTTTTAAACCTTGAATAAAAATTAAAAGCTAAGTTTTAAGATATTATACTCTTCTTTTGGTGTGCATCCACAGTGCAATTCTTCTCTCTTCTCTTGTCCTCATGCATATTACATTGCCCGGATAGCACCCAGCGCCAGAAATTTTCAACTAGGCACCAGATCAATCCTCCCCGAATTGAAATATACCTTTGGGGTATATTATAGGAATTAATGTGTGCGGATCCTTAACAACCCCTCTCCCCCCATCTCCCTATTAAACCTAACTGCTCATCTAGCCGGCGGGACAGGAAGTCACGGACGCACACTTCCGCCGTCCACACTTCCGGAAACCGGAAGTCAGAAACCGGAAGTCACACGGCGGTGTTTTCTTCCGCAAACGAAGGAGTGTATCACATGGAACCACCAATGAATGAGGCCATGTGTGTCTCCAACCGATAGGAGATATACATTCGCCTTGTAGACACATTGAACTACCAATGGATATCCAGTTCCGGTATTCGGTCCTAGAACACGCCCATTACTTTTCCCGCACTTTTTTCACATAAATAGCAGCATCTTACAGAACCACATTAGCCTTGACAAAGATTCCCAGAGAATCGAAACGCGTTGGCCCAGGACTGCTGCTACTACCCAAGGACCCAGCCCAGTGCTAAGCCTGTGGAGCCTGCAGGGTGGATCTATTTTTTTAGGACACTCTGCCTTTGCCATCTGTGGCTCCACCACCGACACTGGGTGAGAGGGATTATTTGTATCTTTTAACCTTTATGATGTTTTTGTGATTGTTTTTATTTCAATAAACACCTTTTGCGCCCAAGGAACCTTTCAATTTTTTCCACTATCAGTTCTCATTTGGGGTGTCTTGGAAAACACCCAGAATCGTTCCCAGGGCTGCACTAAGGGGTGCGCAGGGAGACTGAGTTCACCTACCAAACCTACAAGAGACATCAATGGCTGAGAGGATTATCGACTTAAACAAAGCCTAAGGTAAAAGGAACATACAATAATAGTCAGGAATCTTTTTCTAAACAGTCAATAAGAAAAAGGAATATTGAGGAAAGGAACAAAAGAGAGGGGAAAGAAAAAAGGAGAAGAGAAAAATGGCATAAAGAAGGTTGGGGAGTGTAGGCTGAGTCATTGAGAATAGGTACCAATAGCATGCAATCTACAGAGTCTTGGGGCCATTAAAGGGAGGGCAGTGTCTCAAAAATAGGGTCAGTGGCCCAGCAGGTAGATCAGAGACGTCTTGAAAAGGACAGATAAATGAGGATTCCTTCAAATCTAGCCAGGGCAACCAGGTCGAGGCGAAGCTTGAAATAGTCCCAGACGGGATGGAGATTAAGTCCTCCATCTCCATATAATAGTCAATTTTCTTAAACCATTCCCTAATGGAGGGGGTTGATCTCCAATGGAGTAGGATTACAGATTTTGCCGCATTATTGAGGTGTCTCAGGAGTAAGTGCTTGTAAGTTCTGGTAGTAGCCATTGTAATGAGTAACCAGAAGCCAGGGTATCTGGTCATCTTCCCCTTTAGAATTTTCTCAGCGCACTGAAAAATCATGTTCCAAAAAGAGCTGATTATCAGGCATTCCCACTATATATGTATGAAACTACCTCGGGCGGAGTTACATCTCCAACATTTATCAGATATTGTTGGCAACATCATTTGGACTCTTATGGGGACTCTATACCATCTATAAATAAGTTTGTATAAATTTTCCAGAGTGCCTAGACCAGTGGTAGCCAACCCTAGCCCTCAAGAGCTACCAACAGTTCACAACCTAGCTGCTGCACATCTGCACTCATTAATCACTGACACATTTTAAAAGATACACAGATGGAGCTAATTAGCTCACTTGTGATTCTGTGAGGAGACCTGCAAAACATGCACTGTTGGTAGCTCTCGAGGACTAGGGTTGGCTACCCCAGGCCTAGACTAAGGGAGCTTGAATGCGAAAAACTGCTTACCAGTCTATGCCCTGGACTTTACCTTGTAGTTCCTTTTCCCAAGCTGACGTGAAAGAGGTTGGAAGAGGGAAAGTGTTTTCTATAATCGATGTGTAGAGTTGTGAAATTGTGTGAGATGGGGAATGTGGGTCTACACATACGTTTTCTAAAAGGGTGAGGTCTCTAGTAATCTCTGATTGTTTAAATGATGTTAAAAAAATGACAGAGTTGGAGATATTTCTAAAATTCCTCTTTTGGGAGATTCTATGAGTCCTGAATATCTGAGAATGGACGTACCCCCTCTGGACTCAACAGTTGACCGAAGAATACAAGGTGCCTAATAAATTAATAAATTAGGCACAATGTCCCAGTAGGGACTTAGGCCCTTATTCTAATCGGATCGGTACGGCCCGCGTGCGGCCGTACCGCCGATGTTTTTACTCTGCACATGCGCAGAGGTGAATCTGCGCATGTGCAGCCCCCTTCGCCGCAGACGGATTTCGTCCGCCGCAAAGGGGGCGTATAGGGGCGTGAGAGGCATCATGCCCTCATTTCCCTATGTGTACGCCCCGCGTTTCATGGGCGTTCCCATGCAAACGCGGGGCGTACGCATGGTAATGAGGCCATGACGCAACTCATGGGGGCGGAAAGCTGACGTCGCCGGATGTCAGCTTTCAGCCCCCATACAAGCTACCACACGGACGATTGTCCGTGTGGTCTCAGCTTGCGGGAGCTGCCGCGGCGTGCGGACCTGCCTTCGATGGTCGACGACCATCGAATGCAGGGGGCAGCTCCCACCATGGTGGAGGCGTAGCCTCCACCATTTTTATGCGGTTCGCCAGCCGTCCGTGTACGGACGGCCGTGGCGAACCGTAGGGTGGGCGGGGATTCGTCTGGTGCGGTCGGAGCCGCATATGCGGCTCGACCGCACCAACCAGAATAAGGGCCTTAATGAGCATTCAGGTTTATACAGCTTTCTTTAAATAGTGATCATGTTGCCTGATTTAATTATGTTGTTTTATGCTATATATTGTGCTACACATCTTACCTTTAACATTTATCTACTGTTAGTTCTAGTACATCAATCTGTTCTATTCATTATGTTTTACATACCTCCCAACATGACCCTCTCCAGGAGGGACACAATGCTCTGTTTCTGGACTTCCCTCATAATGTATGATTGCCATCACCTGTTTTAAACAGGTTAATTGATAAGAAAGTTGCTTCAACACAGGTGATGATAATCATACATTAAAAGGGAAGTCCAGAAACAGAGCATTGTGTCCCTCCTGGAGAGGGTCATGTTGGGAGGTATGTGTTTGTAATATGATAACACCTGAGCACAGACCTCACTACGTGAATAATGTTTTGACAAGTAATGTTTTTTTGCCCTCACAGGCTTTCATAGTCAACTTAGAGTTTACTTAGTCGCCATGGTGAAGGGTACCACTTCTGATGACGTCACAGTCCGCACACACCGCGCTTGCAGCGGCATCTGGCGTCTAGTAGTCACATGGGTAAAGCACAGTATATACTGTAGGTCATGTATTTTATTCACTGTTATCCTGGCGAAAGATGTAAAATCTGAAACGTTTATCACTATCCGTGATTCTGTGTAGTTTGTTAAAATCGTCTGCGAGTGCTGCCAACCCGGTATCTGTGTATGTATATATATATATATATATATATATATATATATATATATATATAAAGAGAGAGAGAGAGAGATGGAAATAATAGAGGGAGCTGAACAAATACCACCACCCTTCAAATTTCACCTCGTTCATATAGGCCCTTATTCTGGTTGCGAAATTCACACCTTATCGGGACATCTAAATGTCTCCCACACAAACGCCAGCCCTCTCCTCGCATGCCCTTTTCCCACACACATGCGAATGGCTCTTTAGCATAAACACCCGTTCACAGCCTTGCGTGCAGGGGGGGAATCATAGGATGCTCGCCGACCATCAAAGGATTTGTACAGCGCTTGCAGACCTAAGGCGCCTCTCTGGTGTCTTAGATTTGTGGTGTCCCTGTACGGGAAGAAGGCGGGCAGCTAATATCCGCTGATGTCAGCTGCCTGCCCACGGCAGCCACGTCACGGGCCAATTTCCATGGGAACGTCCATGAACCACTGGGTGTTCCCATGGGTGTGACTGCAGTGTGCAGCCACACGCCCCCTCCCCGCACTGCTAGGTGCGAACGGGCCAGCAATTAATCAAATAATCAAAAGCATGCACAGTTGCAAAACATTGCTCTCCTGTGCAAATGAGCAGATGAGCAATCAAATCAGAATAACCTCCATAATATAGAGGGATAGAAAGGCTTCAATAGTAGTAATTTTTCAAATTCTTTAATTGGTAACAAGGTAACTATTTTTCAACCAGAGATAATATGATATTTCTGGTTGAAAAATAGTTACCTTGTTACCAATTAAGGAAGTAACCTCACTATCTGTGCCCTATAAAGGGTGGATCCATCCTTAGTCTCACTTACATCTGCTTTAGAGGAGATAGACAGTTGGGAACAGAGTTCTGGTCAGTGGCGTAACTATAAATTTCACTGTGCTACAAAATCAAAAAAGTGTTATGAGATATGAGCTATTTAGTATGATGCAGAAAGTAGTTGAAAATGTGTTTTAAGTTTAATAAATGCATTAAAAATGTGAAATGTGATCACTTCATAAACACACGAAATATCTCCGGTCATGAAAAGGTTAAACATTTTTTGTTTTGTTTGAGTTATGTCAGTGGTTGTGCGGGACCTGGTCTGATCTGTTACAGAAACACAGCGTCTCTGTTGGTTCTCTGCAGTGAGAGCGTAAATGCTGCCGTGTAATAATGTTTTCCATAACAGTGTTCGTCACCATGTGACCTTCTCTGCATCCTTATTATTCCATTTAAAGTGAACATTTGTTGCAGCCTTATTCAGACCCATGAGCCATCAATAGGTGCACAAATTACAAAGCTGTCTGAATGAGTTCATTCATCAGTATTAAGCTGTGATTTATACTGATGTCTATTCAATAGGCTTAAAATAATGTATATCCTTTTTTTGTATTTAGTCTTGCTGCGGTTACAGCATTTGGCACCCTTGCTAGCACAGTAAATTACATGATGTAACATTGCTGTTTCAGTGTGAGCTAGGAAGCGTGCAACACATTGAAATGCCAAACTAGTAGTGGCTGGGAACTTGATTGTGTGTGAGCATATGCCAACTGCCATAGTATTTTTGCAATAGCCTTCTTAGGCTATCATCAGAAATCCAATGGTACTGAAAGGGTTAAGAACTATAGCTATCATATCAATGAAGCTCAGATCAAATCCTCAAACTTATTGCATCCTTCTACGGAAAAATATCCCCTTTTCCTTCCCTTCCTCTATAGGAACATTAATCGCTTTGTAGCCTAGGAAAAGGCTTCAGCTAAAGATTCTGCCTCACCATCTAACATGACTTTACCTGGCAAATGGTGCTCTATGGAGGAAGGGAAGGAAAAAGGGATTTTGGTACTTATGTATTATCTGGACTCCCATGTTAAATGCACCCCATTTTTTCATACCCCTACTATCCAACTACACATGGAGTTGATTTTATATAGTGTGGCGAGCGCAGTGAGCCACCGTGCCCGAAGCGTGGTGAGCGCAGCGAGCCCCGCGAGGGGACACGGTCTCATAAGAAAAACGGGAGTCCAAATATTACATAAGTACCGGGATTTTTTTTCCGTAGAAGGATGCAATAAGTTTGAGGATTTGATCTGAGCTTCATTGATTTGATAGCTATAGTTCTTAACCCTTTCAGTACCATTGGATTTACGATGATAGCCTAAGAAGGCTATTGCAAAAATACTATGGCAGTTGGCATATACTCACACACAATCTGTGCATAACCTCCAGTCAGCACCCTCCTCTCCTTAGGGGCGGATAAAGGATCACATGTTGAAAAATGTTTTACAGGCCTATACTGATAAAGGGAGGAGCTATGACCAGTGTTGTGTGGGTTTGGTCATTGCCATGTGGATATGTTCAGTACCATGTGGATGAAAGCGTATGCCCCATTCACTATAAGACCCACTGTTTCACGAAATACACAAAAATAAAATAATGTGCGAATAGTAGAAGTACTATTTTAATACTTATCATTTATGGCCGACCGTGTGGCCAGATAGGTGGCTTGTTATCATCATACTGCCATGATGATGGGCCTATTTTTAGGTGGAACTGTAGTTTCATCCACGCCATTGTTAATCTGGCCCTGCCTCATTTGGTTACCGTTAAATTCAATTCAATTATCATTACAGCTAAATTGGCCAATCTTTAATCTACAGATATTTCCACTATCTTTACCAAGAAAACACATGTCCTTTCCACTTGTAAATCCCACCCATTGTCACAATTTGAGAAAATTGTGGTGCTCAAAAGGGGTTCTGTGCGATGCAAAGTTTGCGTTCATCTCTGAATAGGTCTGAAATCACTTAACTAATGATTGCCATGGCTAAATTAGGTCTTGTTCCTCCTGATGGTAATCTAAGAGTCCCAAATCTGAAGGCTTTTTCACAAGCAGTCTTTTTTCAGATATATCTCAGACTGGCTATTAGCGATATTTACAATTGCAATTTACTGGACAGAGTTATTAGCTCCTTACTTCTCTAGTGCTTTCTGACATGACCCACATTATGTTATACCTTCCTATATTTTTAATAACTCCTTATTTCAAGACTCCTATTCAGCTTAGTTAGCCATCAACCTTAAATTAGGCAGAAACTTAATTTGTTTGCTCTACACCACTTTTTGGGGTAAACCACCTTGGACTCCAGCCTTAGACAATGATTCTTTCATATTAACATTTTTTTATGGAAATTCAGGTCCACCATTTTGCTACTCCATTACCTTTCAGCCTTATCACCACGTCAGTCCTGATATTATTCTCTCTCTACTGACTTTCGTATAAGGGTCTATCCTTTCACATACGCTACACTCATACAAGTTTTAACATTTCAATGTTTTTTAACACAAGGAAGTCTTTCCTTTTATTTAAAGATGGCTTTAATATCAAAGTGTCTAACTAGGCTTATTTTAGGTAGAAAACATAATCTCCGTTATACCCAATTCAGTTGTCACGTACAGGACAAGCCAAGTCCAGGACAGTTTTGAAAAGGGAAACTACTTGATAATTCCCCTCAATGCCACATGAAGAGCATGTGTTATTATTATTTTTTTATAAAAAATTCCCTGCTCTAAATAGACGTGGGAACTTCATAAACCACAAAGGTTTATTAGGTCAAGCTGCATGGGAAGATAAGAAAATACATGTCTCTGTTTATAAAATAGCTAGACTCCAACATGCCAAGTAAAAGTCATGAATCACAAGGGCAAGGAGTTGGAGCCAAGGTGGCATATCCAACACGGTACCTGATTGTGGGGCGGGAGATCCCAGTTTGAATGTACTGGCCCTTCGATCTCCCTGATCTCAGTGTCTGTGCGCGGCAAGCAGGGAGTCTTTGATGTAAGTGTGCCTCATCCCAGCACTGAGGTGTCCCCCAGCAGGCCCATTAATGCCCCGCATGTTGGGACTTGTGCTTCTCCAAGTCCCAGCATGCAGGGGAGGCTGGTTGGGCCTTGTAGTTCTACTACAGAACCCAATATCTATTTTTAAACATTATTTAACCCTTTTAATCCCATCAGCCCGGCGTCCACCACTCAGCTCAGGGACGCAGGGGAAGCCCCGGGCTTCGCCCTTTATTGGGAGGGGTCCCCACTCCCCCGGGTACCCAGTCCAGGCTGGCCAGCCAGGGTGTCATGTTTTAGCCAGGGGAACTTATATATATATTAAAAAAAAATCCCCGGCTGTGGGAGCCTGGTGCTGGTTATAAAATTATGGGGAAACCCTATTATTTTTGTCCCCTATATTTTTGTAACCATGACTTGCATAGGTGCCAATTTATGTTTTTGCTGGTGGGTGCTCAAGTCAAAAATATAGAAGAGTGGCTTCATGAGGAAGGGCTGTGGCCACAAAATAATACCACTTTATATTACGGAGCACAGTTGTCTCCAAAATTCAAATTACGGCAGCAGAGTTCCACATACATAAATGCCCCCACAATGCAGGTACATAAATGCCCCCACAGTGCAGTACTCCTCGAACAGAATACACTCTTCCCAGCATACTGTTTCCCAGGTGGTGGGTCCGGCAATGTGGGTGTTGCAGCCGCAAATTAGCAAGTTAATATGGCGGCCCAGCAGCGGGACTCAGGCCCATGGGTGCTCATCAATTTCTGTGTGTGCTCGGGCCCTTGAGCACCCACAGAATCGGCACCTATGATGACTGGTTCAAGAGCCGGTCCTGGTTGCAGAAATACAGGGGGACCTTATTGAATTTTTTTCCCTGTATTTCTGCAACCAGGACCGGCTCAAAGAGGAACCACACACAGTTTGATTTATTTATTTATTTTTCTATTTTTTTACACAGCCGAATTCAGTAGTATGGAGCACATCACCATAGTGGCCTTATGCGGCTGAGTTCTATCGATGATGTATTCATTCGCACACCAGAATTCGTCTGAGCTTGCCATATATAAATAAGGCAAATCAGCAGAATTTAGCTGATAGTAAATTAGCAGATACTTTCAGCCGTATTTGAGATTGAATGGATACGAATAGGTGCATACATACCTATTCGATGTTAGTAAATTTACCCCATCATAAGTATTTACAATGCTTTACTATTATCATTTTTTTAAATGTCTATGTTACAGTTGCTGTGACACTTCGATTCATTTATGAACATTTATATTTTACTTTTTGGGGATTTGCATTCTTAGATTTTGCATTTCTGACTTCATATACTGTATGCAAAATCTTTTTTCTGTCAACGTGAACAAAAAGACTCTTTTCTTTTTCTTGTGTTGACTTTTTTCATATTTACATTGTATTGTTTGTCCACAATTGCTCCGTCTGTTTCTGAAAAAGCCTTAACCCCTTCCTGACAGAGCCAGTTTTTGCGTTCCTGACAGAGCCCTTTTTTTCAAATCTGACAGGTATCACTTAAGTGGGGATAACTTTTTTTTGCTTTTACTTATCCCAGTGATTTTGAGATCGTTTTTTCGTGACACATTGTACTTCAAATTAGTGGTAAATTTTCGTCGATACAGTCTGTGTTTTTTTGTGAAAAATACCAAAATGTCGGAAAAAAATGGAAAATTTAGCAATTTGCAAAATGTTAAATTTTCTGCTTGTGAGACAAATAATCATACCACTCAAAATAGTTAATAACTAACATAGACCATATGTCTACTTTATGTTTCCATCATTATTTCAACTTCCTTTTAATTTTTTTGGACACTAGGAGGCTTACAATATGAATAGCAAATTCTCAAATTTTCAAGAAAATTTCAAACACTGATTTTTTTAGGGACCAGTTCAGTTCTGATGTGACTTTGAGGGACTTGTATGTGAGACACCCCCATAAATGATACCATTTCAAAAACTGCACCCCTCACAGTATTCAAAACAGCATTTTGGAAGTTTGTTAACCCTTTAGGTGTTTCACAGGAATTAAAACAAAGTGTAGGTGAAATTTCAAAATTCCATTTTTTTTGCAGATTTGCAATTTTAATACATTTTTCTAAGGAACACAGTACATTTTACTAGAGAAATGTGACTAAAAATTGATTCCCCCAATTCTTTTGTTTTCATAAATATCCTATATGTGGCCCTAGTGTGCACGTTGACCAAACCACAGGCCAGTGACGTGCGGTGAGGTCAGTGACTGGTGAGGCACTGGCTAGGATAAGAGCCAGAGTTACACACGTACACACAAACAATATAGACCGGATAGATTTACCATTTAATTGAACAATAACAATAACATATTTCCCTGTATCTCCACAGGATTTAAAGCAAAAAAAAAGAAAAAGATGTGGAAACTTATATCAAATAATTCACATGTATTATACTTGAAGGTTATGCCTTCCCAATTAAGGATTTTACACCTTTATATGTCTTTTATGTGTAACAATATTTTATATTGCTGTATTCAAGGTTCTTGTTATTCTTATTTGATACTTTTTATGTCTGTGCAGTAAAAAGTTACACTTGCTGCTATGATGTCTTACCAATAGTTACAGTAACACTTTCTTCTATGGTAACAATAGGCTGGGAAGCAAGGCAGTTATTTTTAATTTCTGGAGATTACTCTGACATTTGTTGCTTCCCAGAATATGTCGCTCTTTTTGTATATCTCACAATTACATTTATAAAATGAACATAATTAGCTCACAATTATGCTAGGTTGCACTTATTTATATATTTTATCCTGGAAGCTGTAATTAGTACACTTCTTTTTAAATATTGATTCAATAAAAGCTATGTTTTAACGGATTGTGTTTTATCAGTTGGACATCCCCTGAAGTTTACCTCTGGAGTGCACAATCTCTCCACACTCTCTTTTTTTCTTTAAACTGTGCATGGTACTGTCTAGAAAAGTGTGCACAAGTATAAAAAAGTAAAAAAAAAAAACGCATAGGGTCCCCCCTCCCGAGCATAACCAGCCCCGGGCTCATCGAGCCAGTCCTGGTTCCCCAAATACGGGGGGAGAAAACTGTGGGGTTCCCCCATATTTAAGAAACCAGCACCAGGCTCTTAGACCGGTCCTGGTTCCAAAAAATACGGGGGACAAAAAATTTGGGGGTCCCCCGTATTTTGGAACCAGCACCGGGCTCCAACAGCCAGCAGTGTCATGCCACAGCTGGGGGACACTTTTTATGCAAGGTCCCCCAGCCATAGCATGATCACCCTGGCTGGTCAGCCCAGGACGGGTACCTGGGGGAGTGGGGTCCCCCACCCCCAGGCTTCACCCGTCCCGGGCTGAAGCCCGGGGCTGTCCCCGGTGTCCCAGGGCGGTGGACACCGGGCTGATAAAAATAAGTGTAAAAGTATTGGGTTCTGCTGCGGAACAACAAATAACAGCAAACCGTCCCCTGTATGCAGGGACTTGGGGAACCACAAGTCCCAGCATACAGGGCATTAATGGGCCCGCTGGGACTTGAAGTTCCACAGCAGAACCAATACGCCAATAAAAACACACACACAGTAAAATTTTATTGACACACACAGCAGTCTTCACCTGGCGGGCGACAGCCAATAAGCTCTTTTGCGCGGCCGCCGCCGTGCCAGGGCTTCCGGCGTCTTCACCTGGCGGGCGGCAGCCAATAAGCTCTTTTGCGCGGCCGCCGCCGTGCCAGGGCTTCTGGCGTCTTCACCTGGCGGGCGGCAGCCAATAAGCTCTTTTGCGCGGCCGCCGCCATGCCAGGGCTTCCGGCGTCTTCACCTGGCGGGCGGCAGCCAATAAGCTCTTTTGCATGGCCGCCGCCGTGCCAGGGCTTCTGGTGTCTTCATCTGGTGGGCAGCAGCCTTTTTTGAGCTCTTTTGCAAGGCTGCCACCCACTAGACTTCCTGGAGTCTTCTTTCTTCAGGAGCTCTTCTCTGCTCCATCTCTGCAGGCAGACTGTCTGCTGCTGGCTCACGCTAGCTCTTAAAAGACCTCTGAGGGGGGCGGAGCCAAGACATGGAGTAATCTGATTGGCTCCCGGCGGCCATCTTTGAATTTAAAAAATTCAATTATGTAGTCCACGGCACCGCAGCTTTTTATATAAATAGTAATTAGCGTAACCCTTGCACTACAAGTCCCAGCAACTGACTAATAATGCTGGGACTTGTAGTGCAAGGATATTAATTACTATCAATATTGCACAGCCACAGCCAGACTCCCTGCCAGTCCGGGGAAGAGAAGGAACTGAAAGCAAAGTTCCCCCTTGCCCCGACAGAGACCACAGGAAGCCGGAGGGGGGATCTAGCAGCGCAGCAGGTACGCACCGCGCGATGTGTGTGTAATAATAGCAGCGGTGCTGTAATGTGTAATCGGCTGCTGCTACCCCCGCTCTGACCCCCCCCCCCCAGCAGCGCAAATCGACAGCGGGGGTTTCAGCGGTAATCGGCGGTGCGGTAGCGCGGCAGGTATCTCTACTTAGTCTAGCAACCAGGCTGCTGCCCCCCCCCCCCCCCCCGCTCCCCTCCGCAGCCTGAGAGCTACCGCAGCAGTGCTACAGGCAGCCTCCGCAGATGAGAGCTACCGCAGCTGCGCCAGGCTGCGGAGGGGAGCGGGCGGGCGGGGGGGGGGGGGGCAGCAGCAGCCTGGTTGCTAGTAGAGATACCTGCCGAGCTACCGCACCGCCGATTACCGCTGAAACCCCCGCTGTTGATTTGTGCTGCTGCAGGCTGGGGGGGGCAGAGCGGGGGTAGCAGCCGATTACAGCACCGCTGCTGCCTGAACCCTGTTTTTTTAAATGTAATTATAAAATCACTGTGTGTGTGTGTGTGTGTGTGTGTGACTGTGTGTGTGTGTGTGTGTGGGGGGGGGGTGCAGTGTGTAAGTCAGTGCAGTCACTACAGTGAGTGTTAACTTAACACTTACATGCTGGTGCTGCTGACCTGGTCTCTGTCTGCACGCACGCTGCCAGACACTGACTGCGCAGCTCATGGGCAGCGGATACAGGCTGTCATTGAGTGACAGCCTGCTCCGCTGTCCTATCACATCTGTCTCAGTGGCAGGGGCATCCGTCCCTGTCATTGAGGCAGACGAATCGATGCCGCTTCCCCATGCAATTTTAATGGGCTTCTCAGCCTATTTTCCCCATGCGGGTTATGCCCGCCCCCAGCTGCCCGACAGTTTTCTATTGTCAGCGGGAGGCACAGCTCCCGCTGCCGCCCAGCCTCCCCAAAGTGTCCCACCTCATAGATAATTAAAGAAAAAAATCAAATATGATATTTATAACAATAGCATATATGTGTTATGTTATAAATATCATCTTTTTTTTTTTTTTTTATCAGTTATGACAGGGGAGGCTCTGCCTCCCCTGCCTCCCCTGACTGCACGTCCCTGCCACAGGCTTCATAATAGAAGGAGCACCTACTTGATTTTGGAGCCTCCTTTTTATGAGATTATTTTTTAGGCACCATGTAGGTTTCTAGGCACCATAAGATGCTAAAATTTAGGAACCCCCCACAAGTGACCCCATTTTGCAAACTACACCCCTCAGGGAATTCATCTAGGGGTATAGTGTACATTTCAAACCCCCAGGGGTTTCACCAATTGTGGTACAACTGGGCAGTGAAAATGAAAAATTAAATTTTTTACACAAAAATGCAGTTCTGGCTCAAAATTTTTCATTTTCAGAAGGTATGAAGGAGAAAAAGCACCCCAAAATCTGTGCCCCAATTTCTCCCGAGTACGGCAATGCCTCACATGTGACCAAAAAATACCATTTGGGTGCATGGCAGGACTCAGAAAGGAAGGAGTGATTTTTGGATTTTGCAGCTCAGATTCTGGTGGAATGTTGGTGGGTGCTATGTTGCATTAGCAAGACCCCCCAAGCACCAATACAGTGGAACCCCCCCCACAAGTGACCCCATTTTGCAAACTACACCCCTCAGGGAATTCATCTAGGGGTATAGTGTACATTTCAAACCCCCAGGGATTTCACCAATTTTGATACAACTGGGCAGTGAAAATGAAAAATTACATTTTTTTACACAAAAATGCAGTTCTGGCTCAAAATTTTTCATTTTCATAAGGTATGAAGGAGAAAAAGCACCCCAAAATCTGTGCCCCAATTTCTCCCGAGTACGGCAATGCCTCACATGTGACCAAAAAATACCAGTTGGGTGCATGGCAGGACTCAGAAAGGAAGGAGTGATTTTTGGTGGTGGAATGTTGGTGGGTGCTATGTCGCATTAGCAAGACCCCCAAAGCACCAATACAGTGGAACCCCCCCACAAGTGACCCCATTTTGCAAACTACACCCCTCAGGGAATTCATCTAGGGGTATAGTGTACATTTCAAACCCCCAGGGGTTTCACCAATTTTGATACAACTGGGCAGTGAAAATGAAAAATTACATTTTTTTACACAAAAATGCAGTTCTGGCTCAAAATTTTTCATTTTCAGAAGGTATGAAGGAGAAAAAGCACCCCAAAATCTGTGCCCCAATTTCTCCCGAGTACGGCAATGCCTCACATGTGACCAAAAAATACCATTTGGGTGCATGGCAGGACTCAGAAGGGAAGGAGTGATTTTTGGATTTTGCAGCTCAGATTCTGGTGGAATTTTGGTGGGTGCTATGTCGCATTAGCAAGACCCCCCAAGCACCAATACAGTGGAACCCCCCCACAAGTGACCCCATTTTGCAAACTACACCCCTCAGGGAATTCATCTAGGGGTATAGTGTACATTTCAAATCCCCAGGGGTTTTACCGATTTTGATACAACTGGGCTGTGCAAATGCAAAATTACATTTTTTACACAAAAATGCAGTTCTGGCTCAAAATTTTTCATTTTCACAAGGAATGAAGGAGACAAAGCACCCCAAAATCTGTGCCCCAATTTCTCCCGAGTACGGCAATGCCTCACATGTGACCAAAAAATACAATTTGGGTGCATGGCAGGACTCAGAAAGGAAGGAGTGATTTTTGGATTTTGCAGCTCAGATTCTGGTGGAATGTTGGTGGGTGCTATGTCGCATTAGCAAGACCCCCAAAGCACCAATACAGTGGAACCCCCCCACAAGTGACCCCATTTTGCAAACTACACCCCTCAGGGAATTCATCTAGGGGTATAGTGTACATTTCAAACCCCCAGGGGTTTCACCAATTTTGATACAACTGGGCAGTGAAAATGAAAAATTACATTTTTTTTACACAAAAATGCAGTTCTGGCTCAAAATTTTTCATTTTCATAAGGTATGAAGGAGAAAAAGCACCCCAAAATCTGTGCCCCAATTTCTCCCGAGTACGGCAATGCCTCACATGTGACCAAAAAATACCATTTGGGTGCATGGCAGGACTCAGAAGGGAAGGAGTGATTTTTGGATTTTGCAGCTCAGATTCTGGTGGAATTTTGGTGGGTGCTATGTTGCATTAGCAAGACCCCCCAAGCACCAATACAGTGGAACCCCCCACAAGTGACCCCATTTTGCAAACTACACCCCTCAGGGAATTCATCTAGGGGTATAGTGTACATTTCAAACCCCCAGGGGTTTCACCAATTTTGATACAACTGGGCAGTAAAAATGAAAAATTACATTTTTTTACACAAAAATGCAGTTCTGGCTCAAAATTTTTCATTTTCAAAAGGTATGAAGGAGAAAAAGCACCCCAAAATCTGTGCCCCAATTTCTCCCGAGTATGGCAATGCCTCATATGTGACCAAAAAATACCAGTTGGGTGCATGGCAGGACTCAGAAGGGAAGGAGTGATTTTTGGTGGTGGAATGTTGGTGGGTGCTATGTCGCATTAGCAAGACCCCCAAAGCACCAATACAGTGGAACCCCCCCACAAGTGACCCCATTTTGCAAACTACACCCCTCAGGGAATTCATCTAGTGGTATAGTGTACATTTCAAACCCCCAGGGGTTTCACCAATTTTGATACAACTGGGCAGTGAAAATGAAAAATTACATTTTTTACACAAAAATGCAGTTCTGGCTCAAAATTTTTCATTTTCAGAAGGTATGAAGGAGAAAAAGCACCCCAAAATCTGTGCCCCAATTTCTCCCGAGTACGGCAATGCCTCACATGTGACCGAAAAATACCAGTTGGGTGCATGGCAGGACTCAGAAGGGAAGGAGTGATTTTTGGATTTTGCAGCTCAGATTCTGGTGGAATTTTGGTGGGTGCTATGTTGCATTAGCAAGACCCCCCAAGCACCAATACAGTGGAACCCCCCCACAAGTGACCCCATTTTGCAAACTACACCCCTCAGGGAATTCATCTAGGGGTATAGTGTACATTTCAAACCCCCAGGGGTTTCACCAATTTTGATACAACTGGGCAGTAAAAATGAAAAATTACATTTTTTTACACAAAAATGCAGTTCTGGCTCAAAATTTTTCATTTTCAAAAGGTATGAAGGAGAAAAAGCACCCCAAAATCTGTGCCCCAATTTCTCCCGAGTATGGCAATGCCTCATATGTGACCAAAAAATACCAGTTGGGTGCATGGCAGGACTCAGAAGGGAAGGAGTGATTTTTGGTGGTGGAATGTTGGTGGGTGCTATGTCGCATTAGCAAGACCCCCAAAGCACCAATACAGTGGAACCCCCCCACAAGTGACCCCATTTTGCAAACTACACCCCTCAGGGAATTCATCTAGGGGTATAGTGTACATTTCAAACCCCCAGGGGTTTCACCAATTTTGATACAACTGGGCAGTGAAAATGAAAAATTACATTTTTTACACAAAAATGCAGTTCTGGCTCAAAATTTTTCATTTTCAGAAGGTATGAAGGAGAAAAAGCACCCCAAAATCTGTGCCCCAATTTCTCCCGAGTACGGCAATGCCTCACATGTGACCGAAAAATACCAGTTGGGTGCATGGCAGGACTCAGAAGGGAAGGAGTGATTTTTGGATTTTGCGGCTCAGATTCTGGTGGAATGAATGGTGGGTGCTATGTGGCATTAGCAAGACCCCCGAAGCACGGTGAAATTATGAACCTAATAATCCATAGATGTGTGGTATATTTTAAAACACTCCTTTATACATAGGCCGGGTTTGTCGGGGCAAGTGTCACACTGGAAAATAGTTTGCTTTCTTATTCCCTTTTTATAGCAAACTTTGCACCTTTTTTGTGTCCTGCCCTTTTTTCCAGTGGAGGGGATTTCATCAGGAAAATGCTGCCCTGGTACAATACGGGGGCCAGTACTAGAAGTACTGGGGCCCTCTGCCTGCTGGTTCCCAAATACTAGGCCCTTTATGACTTCCTCTTGAAAGTGCATAAATGTCCCCCTCTGGCCGGTAGAACGGAATAGCACGTAAGCGTTATACAGTGCCATCTGGATGATATACACGGCCAGCTTCTTGTACCAGATTTTTGTTTTCCGCAGGGCACTGTACGGCTTCAGTACCTGATCTGAAAGATCCACTCCGCCCATGTACTTATTGTAATCCAGGATACAATTAGGTTTGGAGGTGTGGGTACTGGTACCTCGTACAGGGACGGAGGTGGTACTGTCTCCGTGAATTGTTGTCAGTATAAGGACATCCCTCTTGTCCTTATATTTGACCAACAACATATTTTCGGTGCATATTCCCCTGCTTTCACCCCTTCTCATTACTTGGGCAATGTGCGTTTTTGGGAGGCCTCTTTGGTTCTTGCGCACAGTACCGCAAGCTGCTGTACCTCTTGAACCAAGGGCCTTAAACAGGGGGATGCTGGTGTAAAAGTTATCCACATAGAGGTGATAACCTTTATCCAGGAAGGGGTGCACTAAATCCCAGACAATTTTTCCACTAACACCTACGAGGGAGGGGGGGCATTCTAGCGGTTCAATTCTTGAATCCTTCCCTTCATATACCCTAAACCTGTGGGTGTACCCTGAGGTGCTTTCACACAGCTTATACATTTTTATGCCATACCTTGCCCTCTTACTGGGAAGGTACTGGCGGAATTTAACCCTTCCTTTAAAATGTATAAGGGACTCGTCAATACAAATACATTTTTCAGGGATGTACATCTCTGCAAATTTGGCACTGAAATGATCAATGACCGGCCTGACTTTGAATAGCCGGTCAAAGGTGGGATCATCTCTGGGTGGGCACTGTGCATTATCGTTGTAATGCAAAAATTTAAGGATTAACTCAAAACGAGTCCGGGTCATGGCCATACGGTAAAGTGGGGTGCTGTACAGAACATCTGTACTCCAATATTGCCTAATTTCTGGCTTTTTTACTATGCCCATATGAAACACCAGACCCCAAAACGTCATCATCTCTACTGCATCTACAGGGGTCCACCTAGCAAATGATGACGTGGGGTTTTGAGCAATAAACTGCTGGGCATATAAATTAGTTTGGTCCACCATTAAATTTATAAAATCATCAGAGAAAAATAATTTGAAAAAGTCAATTTCTCTGAGACCTGTGGAATCAAATTGGATTCCTGGCATGGCCAAAAACTCAGGAACCTGGGGCTCAAAATTGTCTGGTGGTGGGGTCCATACGAGATCAATTATTGGGGGGGTCTCAGCTGCTCTACGGGGGCGTCTTTGAGGGGGTCCCTCATCACCAGAGGAGGAAGAGGAGCTTAAGACAAATCCTTCAAATTCCCCGCTTGCATCACTGGCTGTGTCAGAGTCAGAGGCAATCATGGCATATGCCTCCTCCGCTGAATACATTCTTCTGGATGACTGGGATGACATTTGGGATGACATTTGGGATGACATTTGGGATGCCATTTTTATTTTTGTGTTACTGGTAGTGAAATGTTTCAACACGTGTATAGTGTAGGGGGGGGTACAAACTTTATTTCAACCCAGGGGGTATGTAGTGTGTAGTGTGTATGTAGTGCAGAAAAAAAAAAAATACTTTATACAGGAATTTGATCCCAATTAAAAAAAAAAAAATTGAAGGGGTTAAAAAAAAAAAAAAAAAGGTCCTGCGCCAAAAATTGAGCACAGATGTTGGTCAGTAACGTCCGTCACTGAACAGCGCTCAAAGGCAACAGGAATTTGATAAAAAAAAAAAAAAATAGATCAACCCTGTGCCGAAAAAGCTGATCAGTGATGTACGTCACTGATCAGCGCACAGTGGCCACAGGACACCCACAAAATCACAGTGTGTGTAAAAAAAAAATTAAAAAAAGACCCCACAGCACTCTCAAAAAAAAAAAGGTGATCAGTGATGTGACACTGATTACCAGTGAGGGGCAGCAGGTGCACAACCTTTGGTGCAACTGACAGTGCAACTGGCAGCAACTGACAGGTATATATAAAAAAAAAAACCCCTGCGCCCCCAAAAAGTTGCTGATCAGCACAGATATACTGATCAGCACAAAAGGGGGGGTAGCAGACACAAAATATACACTCTCTATCACTCTCTGTCACTATCTCTCTTTATCTCTCACTATCTATCACTATCTATCACTATCTATCACTCTAGGACACTGCAGCAGCAGCACTGACAGTTATATGTATAAAAAAAAAACCTGCACCCCCAAAAAGGGGGGGTAGCAGACACAAAATATACACTCTCTATCACTCTCTGTCACTATCTCTCTCTATCTCTCTATCTCTCACTATCTATCACTATCTATCACTCTATGACACTGCAGCAGCAGCACTGACAGTTATATATATAAAAAAAAACTGCACCCCCAAAAAGGGGGGGTAGCAGACACAAATCTCTCTATCTCTCACTATCTATCACTATCTATCACTATCTATCACTCTATGACACTGCAGCAGCAGCACTGACAGTTATTTATATATAAAAAACCCCTGCACCCCCAAAAGGGGGGGGTAGCAGACACAAAATATAGCTCTCTCTGTCACTATCTCTCTATCTCTCTCTATCTCTCTCTCTATCTCTCTATCTCTCTATCACACTGCAGCAGCAGCAGGAAGTCCCAAGAAGTCAGATCCAGGAAGCGTCCAGCACGCTACAAGCAGTGATCAGGTGATCAGGTAAGGTATTTGCAAGGATCAGGTAAGTATTAGCAAGGATCAGGTCAGTATCACGGCAGATTGGCACGGTGACCGCTCTGCACGCTATTCCAGACCGGAATGGCGTCTGCAGCGCAGTCACCGGTAGTTTAAATGTCGCGCCTTGGCTGTGATTGGTCCGTGGGTCCCACGGACAAATCACAGCCTTGGGGGCAGGTGGGGTGAGGGTGGGGTGAGGTGTCATCGTCACCGATGACCCCCTCATGCCCCCTGACGCCCGGCGGTGATTGACACCTGTGTTACCGAGCGTCTGATTCGCTGGTAACACAGGAAAACGCTGTGAATGGCTGTTCACACTGAACAGCCAATCACAGCGATCGCCGACGGGGGGGGGCGGCATCGCAGCCCCCCCTGGGCATGCAGGGACATGTCTGCTGTCAGGGACAGCAGACATCGTCCCTCTGTCACTGCGTCTCTAGACGCAGTGACAGTTTAAAGTCATGACGTACATTTATGCCATGTGTCGGTAAGTACATCCCGGCCATGACGTAAATGTACGTCAAATGTCGGGAAGGGGTTAATGAGATGTTTAATATATATATGTGTGTGTGTGTGTGCGTGTGTACATATTCTGTATATTTACAATAACTCATTTGGTCCATCAGGGGGGTTTCTGGGTATTCAGAGACTCCCGCTACATATGCCACTGGATTTATCTAATTATAGCTATCCTTAGAGGATATAATATTGCGCCTTTAAAACTGACTTATAATAAATTGCTGTCCTACAGTATGTCTTAATGTCCTTGCCCTCCATGTTTATTGAGAGGCTTTTCTTACGGAGCTCCATTTAGACCTACTTCAGTCTGACTTTTGTCAGAGTGAAACTTTGGTCATTGGTCACAGACTGTATTAAGCAGCAAGTTGGTCTATGACTTGATCAGTGGCATAGCGCGAAAAATGTTCAGTCCCCCCTGTAAATTTAACCCTGCCTCCCCCACCCTATCTTACCCATCCCCATCACTCTGTGTCCGGGAGCCGCAGATCTACTAGTCTGCGTCCCGGCGCTCCTCCTAGGTTCTTATTACAAAATGTCCATCACAAAATGGCCGCACCCTTACAGCAGACCATTTTTAAGGATGCTATAGGAGGCCGCTGCTGCCTCCTCTAGCATCTTAAAAAACTGTCTGCTGTAAGGGGGCGGCCATTTTGTGATGAACATTTTGTCATAAGGAGTCAGGAGGAGCGCCGGGATGCAGACTAGTAGATCTGCGGTCCCGACTCCCGGCCAAAGAGTACAGACGTGGCGGCGGAATAAGGCAGGTAGCGGCAGGTAGCCCCCACAGACCACAGCACCCACACCTACTCGGTGCCTCCCCGCCCCCGCTAGGTCTGCGGTGCTATTGTTACACCACTGGACTTGATCACTGTTACAGCCAAAGGCCCTTTAAAGTGTATAATTCTGCATTTCTCTGCTGCATTTAGCATTGGTGACAACTCTCTTCTCATACATCACTCCTTCTCAGACAATCACTCCTATAACTCAAGATCACTGCCTAGGTGTCATTCTTGACTTTGAACTTTCCTTTGTTCCCCACATTCAACCTGTTTCAAAATTATGCCACATGCACCTAAAAAACATATTCAAAATTCACCCTTACCTAACACAAGACACTGCAAAACCTCTAATCCATGCTCTCATCATCTCACGCATTGATTATTGCAACAGTCTCCTTATTGGCCTTCCCCAATACAGACTCTCACCCCTACAGTCCATCATGAAAGCAGCTGCAAGGCTAATCTTCCTAGCCAGACGTTCATGGTCTGCAAAGCTACTCTTTCAGTCACTTCATTGGTTACCTGTATTCTACCATATTCAATACAAAATAATTTTCTCACACACAAAGCCATAAACCAAACTACACCAACATTCATCTCTTCTCTTATGCCAAAATATCTTCCAACTTGACCTCTTCGCTCCTAAGAAAATATACGTCTCTCATCCACACTCATTACTCGCTCACATTCCCGACTGCAGAATTTTGGTGGAATGCTCTCCCATGCACAATAAGACTCTCCTCCAGTCTCCAAACCTACAAGCGTTCCCTGAAAACTCTCCTCTTCCGGCAAGCTTACCAAATTCCAGAACCAGCCACTTAACCTTCATATACCGTTCCTATATAATCACATCCCCACTGTACAGTCCACACATATCCACTCTCTTACTTTTTCACATTTTCCATCCTCCTGACCCCTGGGTCACCGTATCATATAGCACACCAGGAACCTTTGCATTCTGGTGGAACTAATGCCTATTTCCCTATAGATTGTAAGCTTGAGAGCAGGGCCCTCATACCTTTGACTATCTGTAAATACCCAGATGGTTGTATAACTGTCCCCTATTGTAAAGCTGTGCTATATAAGAAACTGTTAATAAATAAATACATAAAAACACTACATAGGGAAAATACCCTATCCTGGTTTTCAACTTATCAACCTACTCTGTATTCATTTCTCTGGATTCAACTACTCTTTCCTTCCTGTATTAGCTAGAGTATCGCAAAGTTCATTGCTGCTCCCTCTCTTTTTCTATAGCTATACCATTTCTCTTGGGATCCTTTAGATCAGGCATGTCCAACCTGTGGCCTTCCAGATGTTGTGAAACTACACATCCCAACATGCCTTGCCATAGTTTTGCTATTGGGGAATGCTAAAACTATGGCAAGGCATGCTGGGATGTGCAGTTTCGCAACAGCTGGAGGGCCGCAGGTTGGACATGCCTGCTTTAGATCTTAGTATAACCTATATAGTCTGCAGATAATAACCAAATGTATATATCTTCCTTGAAACTCTCCACATCTGTAGTGACCCCAGTTACTAAGGAGGTAATTCTAGTTCAATCAGTCCTCTGCGACACGCACGGAAATCCAATATTCTGTTTGTGCGCATGTGCATTTCTGCGCATGCACCAGGTGTGTACAGCCACGGCGAACAGAATGTTCGCCGTGGCTGCACACACCCGGTGCAGAGAACATCCTACACTCATTGGTGATGGGTTTGGAACTTTTTAAGGTTAGTGCACTAAGAGGCACCTTTGTCATCTATTGTTGCAGATCCACTATTTGAGGGACCCTGAGATGTTTCCTCGATTGGAGATAAGGCAGCCACCCCAAAGAAGAAGGGGTTCTGTGCGAAACCTGGATTATATTATCATCTAAGTACTTATACCCTGAATAGGATTAGCGCTATTACCACATTTACTATTATTATCTAAATATATACACTTACACATAAATGATATGGAGGCTGCTCACGCTATCTACAAGCAATGTTTAATCAATATCATGACAGCGTTCCTCCAGGTTACAATATCGCTTGGATCCTCAAATAACAATATACTATACGTAGTGTTCACTCTTGGATTTTTTTTAGGGCAGAGTGCTGCATACCGAGTGGAAACCCCCCTCCAAGCGGGCAACCCCCCCCCCCCCCACAAAGCTAATTGACCTTCCGCTCTCAGCAGTGTGCCAGTCACTGCCTCAATGCAGAAATAAACAAGATAACCAGTTTTTTACGTTTAAAACTACCTATAATATGTATCCAAATTTCAGGCCTCCAGATTACTGACAGCATGCACAAAGCTGTCATCAGTGAGCATGGAGTGTGTGTTCTATGCAGTGGATCAAGTAGAGATTTTGTTCTTAGTGGCACTGATGGGGCATGACCACTTTATGCCACTGTAGTGCCGCTACTTAATGCCCCTGTAGTGCCACTAAATATTGCCCCTGTAGTGCAACTGAGTTATGCCCCCAGAAGTGCCTCTGCTTAATGTCCCCAGTAGTGCTGCTGCTTAATGCCCCCTGTAGTGCTTCTGCTTGATGCCCCAGTAGTGCTGCTGCTTAATGCCTCCAGTAGTGCAGCTGCTTAATACCCCAAGTAGTGCCGACTCACCTCTTTAGTCTGGGTCTGCCCAGTGGCGTAACTATGCCTCCACAGCCCCTGCTGTGGCAGGGAGGCGCAGAGTAACTATGGGGGCAGGGGGGGCTGCGGTGCTATAGTTACCCGCTGCGCTGCTGCCCGGCCGCATCTGCGGTCACTGTCCCGTCACTCGCTCCCGGCGCCGGCTCCTGCTGATAATGAAAACTGACACTTAGAAAATGGCTGCCCCCGTATTGCAGACAGTTTTGGCAGCCATTTTCTAAGAGCCACTTTTCATTATCAGCCGGCGCCGGGAGACTGGACGGGACAGTGACCGCAGATGCGGCTCTGTCAGGTATGGGCATGGGGAGGGGCACCGAGGGGAGGGAGAGAGAGAGGGGGAGGGGGGCGCCGAAAAGTGGTGTTACGCCACTGCCAACACCACTGTGAGTATGAGAGCGGATTGCAGCGCCACAGGCTTCTCTCGCCCGTCTGGTGGCTCTTGGCTACTTCAAATATTGCGCGCCAACTAGTGAGCCAATCGGAGCTCACGGCAACCAATCACCGCGGTTGCTAGTACACGACCTCTGATTGACTCAGGAGCCATGCAACATTTGAAATGGCCGAGAGCTGTTGGAGGGGTGGGGGAAGCCTGCGCCAATGCGATCTGCTCTCATACACTCCCAGCTGCAGCAGTGGAGGCACAGGGGGGCTGGGGATGCTGGAGGGCTGATAGGGGCAGGCCTCTCAGCATGGTGGGCAGCAGGCAGAGCTGCGGATAACAAAGTCCTGTCAATGTGGTGGGGGCTGCAGAAGGACGCACATTACCGCACACAAAAAAAAGGGCAGGGTGCATTTAGAAGTTAGAAAAACAGGGAACGACTATATGTATCAGCTTGTCCCCCAGCAGCAACAGAGAACAGAACACGATATAGATAACAATGAGTGAGAATGGGCTTGGCATGTGCTTATACACCATGACACCAAAATGATAAAGCAGATTACTACTGGCAAGAACTGTACCCAGACGAGCAAGAGAATTTAATGGCCAACCTTATCTCTTTGGAGCACTTGATACATTTCCCGTTAAATGAGATAAAAAACTCTAATGAATAGCAGATACCTGAGTATAAGGCAAATACCAAATTGTCTCTTGTATAAAACAGTGCACCAGCATCTTATGTTTTACCATACAGATCTGGCATCATTTTTCCATGCAAAATCTATTTACATACACCTGGTTGATGGATGTGTAACTAGTTTTTTCATAAATGTTCGTGTCAGGCAAACATGTTTTGTCTGAGGCTGTGGGCACTATTACTCTGGTTACAAAGACAGCAAGTGCTCTATTACCTGGTTTTATTTCTTCCAGTTCCTTCTTCCCATGTATTCTCTACGTACTTTTGATATACAGTTGCAAGAAAAAAAAAGTATGTGAACCCTTTGTGGAATTACCTGGATTTCTGCATAATTTGGTCATAAAATGTGTTCTGATCTTGTTCTCAGTCAAAACAATAGACACACACAGTCTGTATAAACTAATACCATACAAACAATTATATGTTTTCAAGTTTTTATTGAACACACCATGTAAAAATTCACAGTGCAGGGTGGACAAAGTATGTGAACCCTTGGATTTAATAACTGGTTAACCCGCCGTTGGCAGCAATAACCTCAAACAAACGTTTACTATAATTACATATCAGACCTGCAAAATGGTCAGGAGAAATTTTGGACCATTCCTCTTTACAAATCTGAGTAATATTCTTGGGATGTTTGGTGTGAATCGTTCTCTTGAGGTCATACCACAGCATCTCAATCAGGTTGAGGTCAGGACTCTGAGCCACTCCAGAAGCCATATTTTTTCTTTTGAAGCCATTCTGTTGTTGATCTACTTCTGTGCTTGGGTCGTGTCTTGTTGCATCACCCATCTTCCGTTGAGCTTCAATTGGTGGATAGATGACCTTAAGTTCTCCTGCAAAATGTCTTGATAAACTTGGGAATTAATTTTTTCGTCAATGAAAATAATCTGTCCAGGCCCTGAGGCAGCACATAGTATTGTGTGTTCATTCAAAACAACTCAACTTTGGTTTCATCTGTCCATAGAATCTTTTGCCAGTAATGCTGTGGAACATCCAGGTGCTCTTTTGCAAACTTCAAACGTGCAGCAATGTTTTTTGTGAACAGCAGCGGCTTCCTCCATGGTGACCTCCCATGACCTCCATTGTTTAATGTCTAGCGCATCGTAGATTCGTCAACCGAGATGTTAACATGTGCTAACAGAGATTTAGAGATTTCTGTAAGTCTTTAGCTGACACTCTAGGATTCTTCTTCACCTCATTGAGCATTCTGCATTGTGCTCTTGCAGTCATATATACAGAATGGTCACTCCTAGGGAGAGTAGCAACAGTGCTGAACTTTCTCAATTTATAGACAGTATGTCTTACCATGGACTGATGAACATCAAGGCTTTTAGAGATACTTTTGTAACCCTTTCCAGCTTTATGAAGGTCAACAAATCTTAATCGTAGGTCTTCTGCGAGCTCTTTTGTGCGAGGCATGGTTCACATCCAGCAATGATTATTGAGAATAGCAAACTCAAAACTGGTCCATAGAATCTTTTGCCAGTAGTGCTGTGGAACATCCAGGTGCTCTTTTGCAAACTTCAAACGTGCAGCAATGTTTTTTGTGGACAGCAATGGCTTCCTCCATGGTGTCCTCCTATGACCTCCATTGTTTAGTGTTTAACGCATTGTAGATTTGTCAACCGAGATGTTAACATGTGCTAACAGGTATTTAGAGATTTCTGTAAGTCTTTAGCTGACACTCTAGGATTCTTCTTCACCTCATTGAGCATTCTGCATTGTGCTCTTGCAGTCATGGTTCACATCCGGCAATGCTTATTGAGAATAGCAAACTCAAAACTGGTGTGTGTTAGGGGCAGCTTTAACCAACACCTCCAATCTCGTCTCATTGATTGGACTCCTGGTTGGCTGACTCCTGACTCCAATTATCTCTTGGTGAAGTCATTAGCCTAGGGCAGGCCTGGCCAACCTATCGCTCTCCAGATGTTGTCAAACTACAAATCCCATCATGCCTTGCCACAATTTTGCTATAAGGGAGTGTTAAAACTGTGGCAAGGCATGCTGGGATTTGTAGTTTCACAACATCTGTGGAGCCATAGGTTGGCCTGTCCTGGCCTAGGGGCTCACATACTTTGTCCACCCTGCACTGTGAATGTTTACATGGTGTGTTCAATAAAAATATTAGAACATATAATTGTTTGTGTCGTATTAGTTTATGCAGACTGTGTTTGTCTATTGTTGTGATTTAGATGAAGATCAGAACACATTTTGACCAATTTATGCAGAAATCCAGGTACTTCCAAAGGGTTAATATATTGTTTCTTGCAATTGTATATATAAAAGATACTAGGCACTACTATATATGTATTCCAGTTCGCTCCCACTATTCCTATACATACTTCATGTTCACTGGCTTCTGCCAAACCCTACTGTGTGTATAGGGAAAATAGACCATAAGCTCGAATGGGACAGGGAATGATGTGAATGACATATTCTCTGTAACACACTGTGTAATATGTAAGTGCCGTATATAAGTATATATATGTAGAAATTGTCTATTGTCTCTATTATCTAACACGCTGACTTGCATAGCAAGCATAAGGCACGCAGCCGCAGTAAAAATGATGGATGTGTACCACTTAGAATTTAGCAGTTACCACTCATTTTTATTCACATTACAGTGCAGGCAATTTGTATAAGGACCCAGAAAGTGAAGTAGTGTAAGTGCTCATTTACATGTAATTATACCACATTTCTGACTGCGTGCTGCATAAACTCTAATAACCTAAGAGTGTGTGTAAGACGTGTGCACTGCAGTCACTTTTCTATGCCTGGAGTAGTATGAATTCAGGATGTAAAATGTATGAAGTGCAATATACCAGATAGAGCATCTCATAGACTCATCATAGCTAATATCACAACTTTTCAATGATAAGGATAAAATCGAGACATTTTTGCAGGCAGACTGTGTTTACAAAAATAAAAAACATTTGCAATTAGCATAAACTAATTACTAAGGCCTATAGACCTCCCTGCAAGTAATTGCAGCCGTTTTACGTGAATTAAACATGACAATGTGTGAACCGTGAGAGGACTATACATGTTAGCATTTGAAAGTATGCCAATTCAGGACCACCATCTAACTTAATAACAACTGCTCCTTTTCTTTCCCTAAAATGCCGCTCATCATAGCATCAGTTTTGTTTTATATACTTCAACATGCGTGACCCTCCGCTGCACTGTGGAGTCTGAGCACTAGAGCACTCAGACTCCACTGCGCATGTGCAGATCACTGGAAAAATGGTCATTTTTCAGGCAATTTCTGCTACACTCCTGCCATTGCTGTGGGACTCCGGAGGGTAAGTATTTACAAAATGGTTGCAGTGTCATCATTATAGATACAACACTATGCAGGAGGCATCTACTTATACCAGAAGCCTCCCGCAACATTATCATATCTGAGCATCTCTGCTGCTTCCAAGTAAGCATCAGCCATGCTCTCTCCATCCAACATCTGAATCCCACCATTGGGTCTATAGATCGTTCAAGTGTATATGTTCTTGACCTTTCTGATGCTTTTGACACAGTGGACTACTCTCTCCTCCAAATCCTTCACTCCCTTGGTCTACATGATACTGCTCTCTCATGCCTATCTTCCTACCTCTCCAACCGCTTCTTCTTTGTCTCCTGTCATGACTCAAGCTCCCATGCATTTACACTGAATGTAGGTGTCCCCCAAGGCTGTATTTTTATGGGCCCCATACATCAGCAATCACAATTTATGGATTTCCAGATACAGGGATTTTTTGGCAATATAAATGGATTTTACAATCTGTCTGACTTTGCCCACACATTACAGATTTATTTCAGTGATCGGCAGATTTTTCCATCTAAAGATTGCATCTTCATATCTGGAAATTGCCCAATCGATTGTCATTTCAGCTGTTCATAATGTAAATAGATGAAGAAGACGAATTGGGAATGCCCACACATATAAAAAAGATCTGCAGATAATACCAGATTATTAAACATGTTTAAAAACCTGATTAAGCAATCGATTGGCGATTTTGATTGGGATTGCCAAAAGGGGGAGCCCACACATCTAAAATTAATTGTGGCAATCATCTCCATATCTGAAAATTGTCACAATTAATTGCTGATGTATGGGGCCCATTAGTCCTCTCCTTTTCTCTCTCTATACATCCTCTCTAGTTGAGATCATCCGCTCATTCGACTTCCAATATCACCTCTATGCTGATGATACTCAAATCTACCTCTCCTCTCTTGACCTCTCCCCTGCTCTCCTCCCTCCATCTGTCTCTCTGCTATCTCTTATTGGACATCCCAGCGCTTTCTTAAATGTAACATGTCTAAGACTGAGCTGATCATCTTGCCACCCTCCTGCATTACTTCACCTCCCACAATTTCACTATCTATTGATGGAACAATTATCACCTCTGGCCACCTAGTATGCTGCCTTGGCATTATTCTTGATTCCTCCCTCTCCTTTAACCCATACTTTCAGCACCTCTCACAGTCCTGTCATTAACATCTCAAAATCTTTCCAGGATCAGACCCTTTCACAACAGGAAGCTACAAAGACCACTTACCAGTCATCTCCAAATTGGACTACTATAATCTTCTACTTTTTGGCCTCCCTGTAAACCACCTCTCTACACTTTATTCTATACTCAATACTGCTGCCCGATTCATCTTCCTTTCCAAACGTAATATGTCCACCTCCTCTCTCTTACAAGCCCTACACTAGTTCCCCTTTCCCTTCAGAATACAATTCAAGCTCATCACACTCACTTACAAAGCCATCACCTATTCCTCTCCCACCTACATGTCTGACCTTACCTCTCTTTACACTCCCACCTGCCCTCTTCGCTCCACAAATGCACACCACCTCTATCGCCAATCTCTCCTCGTGTGCTTTTCTTAGAATATATCTCTGCCACCCTGATAACTGCATCAGTGTCCTGTCCCCTGATGCAACTGCTGTCTTTCTTTACAATGTTTATGTACTAATATGCATTGTACCGTAATTCATTATTTTCTTGTTTTTTGCTCATCTATATATTGTCAGGAGCTACAGAACCCTTGTGGGGACATATAAATAAATAATAATAATAATAATAATAATAATAATAATTTATATGTATTTCAGACATTTATATTTGTTTCATTTGTCCATAGAAGATATATTTTCACCAGTGAATATTTTGCAATTGTCCCCTATTCTGAGCAAAATTGTCTCCCCTACCCCAAGCAGTTATTGTCATGTACAAACAACTCAAATAGAGTATGGTTTTACATAATAAGATAAACACGTTGCACTCCACTGTAACCTTTAATGTCTCCAAAATCATATTTCTCTACAAGCAAAAATAAATAAAATCCTATGGTTTTATTTTGGTGCAATAATAGGTTTATTTCAGGACTTTCCTATGCCATGTTGGCCATATACTATACTGTAAATCATATTCTATCTTTAATTATGTCTATTTTATAATTATTGCTGTGAACATTAGACTCAACCTTGAAAATTCCAAGAAGTTACTTAAGGTAATGTTTGATGTTTTTTAATAAATATAAAGACTTAGATTTTAGGAATAACGTAGAAGCCCTTATCCTGCAAAACTCAAGTACTATTGTTCCATGAACTCAGCCCTAGGACTTCTTTATACGCTGTATTTCATTTACAGAAGCAACATAGAAAACATATCTGCAATGCTCAGGCATAGAATATATGTCTCCTGCTTTAAAAATGCTTTTTTATTCCCCCTATTTGACAGTCAATAGATACTGTACCTAACACAAGAAATAGCATAATGTATCATTTGGCCTTTTACCATCTAAACCATATCAACGCTCTCCCTTTCATTCTCATTAAGCCAAGTTGAGATTACTCTGAAGGCAGCACAGACACACTTAGAACGCCGCAGTTATCCATTCCAATTATATTCATGAGCCGTATTCCTTTTAGTAATTACTATAGAGGAGGAAAAAAAAGCTGTGTCACTAATGCTAAAACAATGAACAGCAATACCTCGAAATTATTTTCCCACAAAGAACTGTGATTGAGCAAAGAAACAAAACTAATGTTACTGGATATCATTGTTGCAGCACAAATTTATCTTATCAAATGACGTTCCACAAGATTTCTAATAAAGCGAGCTAAGAGACAGATCCCAGCTGTTGTTCCTGCAATGGGAACAGCAAGACATGGCTTCGTGGAAATGATTCTGCATTCTCAAAACTCCATAAACCTATGCTGTTCAAAGCCATGTTGTTATATAATATTATGTCGACTGGTTTATGCAGAGACAAATCAATGCCTATAGATAGGACGGAAGACATTACTTAATGTCGTGAATTGATATCTAAAATAAATCCTAGTCAATTTTATAAGTAAGTCACAATCAGGGTGTTAATGCTGTCTGCAATTCAAATTCGATATACTAGATCATTAGAACACCTATTGCTAATACAAATGCAATATACAAATACATATTCGAACTGTGCATTTAAAAACAAAAACTGACAGTACTATCTGCGTAACATTAACCAGCTATTAGCATGGTCACCACTTATTTAGAATGTTATATGTATTTGTTTTGATATGATAATAAAATGTATTATTAATATTTGTTGTTAAATATAACTCGTGATCATTTAATATTACCCCATGAATTATGATTTGCATATTGTAGCAACATGTTGCTACAATACGCATTACTTTTGCTAGTTTTTGTTGTTGCTTGATGTTTCTGTCCTGCTAATACTGCTTTCACATTGCAGAAATGGGTAATGACACGGTATTCTTAAATAGGACTTTAAAACGGGTCAGAGCCTTGAGACCTTTCACATTGCAGGTGAAAACCGTTTAAAAATAATTTAATACCATTCAAACATTCAACCAGTTTAATCCCCAAGGGACACGTTTAAAGCCATTGAAATAGAGCTGTTCAAACTGCCCAAAAAAACGGCTGTAAAACGTGTAGGACTCTGCTTTATAACCGTGTTGAAATACCGGTTAACTTTAATCGGTAAATCAACTCTGGCACTTTCACATTGCAGCCTTAAACGTTTTAAAATGGAAAAAAAACGGCAATATACCGTTTTAAAAGTGCGATGTGAAAGGTGTATTACACTGTTCCTATTATTTATATACTAGTAAGCAGTGATAACTATTTTGCTTTATCTTCCTGCTAAGTATAAATGCCATACACATCGTCAGGTTTAGCGATAACATATCACATTTAATCAGGATTTTAAATAGCATGCATATAATCTACAAGAGTAAAATAATATACCCCAAACTGGTCATCCCAACTAATTGTGCATTCAAAGTAAGCATCTTCCACTAAACTATGCATAGAAATATAAATAATACATAGCAGAAAATGAAGGTCTCAAGCACCCAAACTGTGCATTACTTAGCAAACATGTTTGCATCTCTAAATCCAATATTCCTAATACAGGATACAGAACTTGCATTTATGTTATTTGACTGCACTCAAATATATATTTAATATAATATTTATGAATAAACAACTTAATACTGAAACTAAGGGGGGTCATTCTTGTTGACCCGCATGATTTGAAATTTGCCACTTTGCAGGTCATCTAAACGCCGCCCATACGAAGTTCTGCCCACCGCCAGCAAGCAGATTGCACCCACACACATGCAAATGGATGTTTTGCATAAACATCTATTTGCAGCTTGCGTGCGGGTCAAAACCATTCGATGGTTGCCGACCATCAAATGATTTGTACATCGCTCTCAGATCTAAGACACCTTTCTGGTGTCTTAGATCTGAGGGCTCCCTGTACAGGAGCTGCCCGCCCCCCTGCACCCGCGTCACAGGCGAATATCCATGGGAACACCAGGCGGTTTCCTGGGAACGCCCATGAAATGCTGACCATTCCCATTAGCGCGACTACGGCCCACTGCCCACATCCCCTACCAGCAGTGCTGTGTGTGAGTGCCTGGCGAATAATCAATTCACTGTGTCCGCTCGCACAATGCAGCTGCACATGTGCATAACTGTTTATGTGCAGTCGTGAAAAATCACTCCCCTGTGCAAACATGCCAGAACCTGAATGAGGTCCAAGCTACATTAGCATTTTTTATGGTGACCACTAGCCAATAATAAGTGAACATTCAAAATAGAACATTCTATAAAATGTAAAAATAAACCAAACTTTTGTCACAATGACATCCTTTATCCTATGATTACTAAGTGCTAAGGCCCCAGGTTTTCAAGTATGATAGGCAGTGACCTTAAAGTTTCATTTAATCTATCATATGACCAGAGCCCCCACTACTAAATCATGAAGCAAGCATGACATTATAAAATACTATCTATTGAGGGGTATTCAATGCTCTGATGGCGGGAAGTGCCGATAACTCGCCGTCAGTGTATTCAACACTTCCCCTGAGGCGGGGTTCACTTGCCATTTGCTTTCTCGCCTGTTCCTGGGGCGAGGTGGAAATGGTGAGCGTGGCCATTAAAATGACGAGGCTCGGCACAAAATGCGGTGCACTCTCCGCATTTGCGGCGAACCTCGCCGTTTAAGGGGATCCTCACCAGCCTGTAACAGCGAGGATTCGGGCCAAACATTGAATACGGCGAGGGGGTTTCACGGCGAGGATGGCTTATTTTTGTCAAGGAAAAGCCATACTTGCCGTACAAGCCCCCTCGTCAGCAGCATTGAATATTGCGCATTAGAATGCTGTCATGTTCAGTTTGTCATTTGGCATCTTGTCATCTTCTGCATGATATCGTGTTGTTAAATCAACAAGGAAATATTCCAAATATGTAATTGGATCTGGTGCTTACACATCAAAGCTCCCATACTCAAGATATATGCAAAACCCTTATAAATGATTAAAGAAGTAGAACTAGCAAAAGTGACCACTGTTTGACATGCATAAAATGTGTGTATACATATATGTGTGTGGAGGGGGGAAACTTATGGTGCCACTGCCCACACACGCATTTGATAAGTGATCTAACTAGATCGCTTAGAAAATGCCCCTACCATCGCTCTGTGTGTAGGGGCTATAGCTATAGCGATGCGCGGCTCCGCATAGCTATCACCGGCGATTATTATCCAGCATGCTGCATATTAATCGGTCAGCGCCAGTGTTCTCATCGGCCCTGACAGATCGCTCAGCACACAACACTGACGCATTGCTATGTGCTGAGCGATCTTGCTGAGTGTTCTAGGCGATCTATCATCACTCAGTACGCTCAGTAAATCTCTACATGTGTAGGCCCCTTTAGATTATAGTTGTTTTTCCATGGATTAAGTCTTCCCTCGTGGCTACTTTCACTACAAAAAAATGTTGGTTAAAATAAAAGAAGGGTGAAATGGCTTGTTTTTGGGATGTGGAAGTAAACATTTTTCCCTTCCTGCTGTAACTAAATATTAAGAGAACATTTTGAAAGGAAATGAAAGAACTGGCATTACTGCTATGCTGGAAATACAGTCACTAGAGAAGCATGCTGGGAAATGTAGTCCGGTCCCACTTTTGTATAATTAGAACGTAGAACACAAAACTACATTTGCCAGAACTAGAAACTGCTAAGTATATCATCCACACCTGCCAGTACCAGTGCCAACACAAACAAATCCTGCCCAACAGCAACTGCAAAACTCTAACGCAGCAATTCCCAAATATTTCATTGCTGTGGCACACCTACTAACTAGTATGCTAGGCATGTGGATATATTCCCTGTGCTAAACAGATGCACATGCAAAAATACTGTAATAAACAAAAAAATATATAGTCACTTGCTGTGTTAAAAAAAGCAAAATGAAAATCTTAATTTTCAATAAAAGATATAGGGGGAAATTTACTAACAAAAATTTGTGGGGAAAAATCGTATTTTCATACGAAAATACGATTTTCTTTTGGCGTATACGTATTTTTGGCATTTACTATGCCAAAAATACGAATTTTTGTATTCATATTGATGGGACATTCGTATTTGTATTTACAAATACGAATGAATACACCATTAATAGAATACGACAGAAATCACCATTCAAAAGAATGGTGGTTCCTGATTTACTAAGCGGACGTATTTTCAATACTAATTATTGTAAAACGGCCGCGAATATACGGCAGGAAAATACACTTTATTTTCCTGCCGTATTTGGCTTTCTCCTACGAAGATCTGTCATCTTGATCCCCCGTAGTCCTGGTCTTCTGTCACATGCCGGCGATTCCAGCAGCTCCCCGCATTGGACTGTGGAAGGCGCAGAGATCTTTCATCTTCCGCGCCTCTCCACTGAATGATTCTATTGGCCGCCTAGCGGCCAATCAGGGGCCTGAGAAAGTCCTAGGACCTAGGTGAGTTGGATTTTCCTTCCACAGGTCCCCCATGGATTTCTTCGGACCCGGCCTGGACGCCGACACAGACGTCGCCGACATGGACCTGGATGTCGACATGGAGCCGAACGCCGACATGGACCAGGAGCAGGACACCGGACCAAGACCCAGGGACCTACCGATGGGCTCAAGATAGGTAAGTATCAGTATGTATGGGCTTTGGATGTATTAAAGTTTTATTTTGTATAATCATTTTTTATTGAATTTCAATAAGAAAATAACATGGGAAACATATATTGAGGCAAGTAAACAGCCAACAAATCTCGACGCAGCGAGATAGTCCATTATCTCCTCTATATAAAAGCGGATTCGCTGGTAGTAGCTTCTCCAAACATTATTACATAAACCTTAACATGAATTAAACTGATGAGGTTGCATTATGGCTATTCATTACAATTAGTAAAATAAGTTCTATAAGGGAACTACAGATAGAGGGGGGGGGGAGGGGACAAAGAGAGGGAAGGGAGAAGTGGGGGATCGACCTTTTCCAAACGTTATGCTTTTATTGCTTTCTATGCTGATGTGGCTATGCATTTTTGTGTAAAAAAATGTAATTTTTTGCACAAAAATGCAGTTCTGGCTCAAAATTTTTTATTTTCACAAGGAATGAAGGAGACAAAGCACCCCAAAATCTGTGCCCCAATTTCTCCCGAGTACGGCAATGCCTCACGTGTGACCAAAAAATACCAGTTGGGTGCATGGCAGGACTCAGAAGGGAAGGAGTGATTTTTGGTGGCGGAATGAATGGTGGGTGCTATGTCGCATTAGCAAGACCCCCGAAGCACCAATACAGTGGAACCCCCCCACAAGTGACCCCATTTTGGTCACCAGCTTTGGGAGGGGGGCTGGCGCTGCGGCTGGCGGGGGGGTGGGAGGGGTGCTGGCGCTGCGGCAGCCGGGTGGGTGGGAGGGAGGGGGGCTGCCGGGTGGGAGGGGGGGGGGGCTGGCGATCGTTGGTGATCGGTGCGGTATACGCACACACACACACACACACACACACACACACACACACACACATATATATATATATGTGTGTATATATATATATATATATATATACATATATATACATATATATACACACACATATATATATATATATATATATATATATGTGTGTATATATATATATATATATATATACACATTTGCACATTTTTTTATTTTATTTTATTTTTAACTTTTCCAGCAGCAGCATGATGCTGCTGCTGCTGCTGCTGCTGCTGCGGGGGGGAGGGGGGAGGAGGGGAGCGCAGCGTGCGCTCCGGACGTAGCGGTTGAGCCGCTGGAGCTGCTGCTGCTGCCGGGTGAGTGCCCGGCGGGTGGGAGGGGGGTGCTGCCGCTCGGTGGTGATCGGTGCTGCACCGATCACCACCGTTTTCTGTGTTACCGAGCGGCTTAGCCGCCGGTAACACAGGAAACGCTGTGATTGACTGTTCAGATTTGAACAGCCAATCACAGCGATCGCCGACCGGGGGGGGCACCCCTGCCCCCCCTGGGCGACGAGGGGGGATGTCTGCTGTCAGGGACAGCAGACATCACCTAACTGTCACTGCGTCTCTAGACGCAGTGACAGTTAGAAACCATGACGTACATTTATGCCATGTGTCGGGAAGTACTTCCCGACCATGACGTAAATGTACGTCAAATGTCGGGAAGGGGTTAAAGACAGATTATGATTTGTATTTGTACCCTTGGATGTTTTTAACCAATAAATATTTGTCCAACCTTATTTCAAACGTATTTATTGTGTCAGCCGACACCACCTCACCAGGAAGAGAGTTCCATAGTTTGGCTGCCCTGACTGTAAAGAAATGTTTCCTTCTCAGGGAAAGAAATCTTCTTTCTTCCAATCTAAACTCGTGCCCTCGTGTCCTAGATTCCTTTCTTGCAGTAAAAAGGACGTCTGACAGTTCCTTATATTGGCCCTTGATATATTTGTACATGTTGAGCATGTCCCCCTTTAAACGTTCCTTCTCTAGTGTAAACAGACCCAATTTGGTCAATCTGTCCACGTAGCTTAAATTCTCCATTCCCTTAATTAGCTTTGTTGCTCTTCTTTGGGTTTTTTTCAAATTCTATGATGTCCTTTTTATAGTGTGGGGCCGGGAATTGTACTCCATATTCAAGGTGTGGTCTAACCAATGCTTTGTACAGTGGCATAATTACATTTGAGTCCCTAGTTTCCATGCCCCTTTTTATACATGCTATTATCCTGTTGGCCTTATTTGTTGCTATATGACATTGAGCACTACACCCCAGTTTGATATCTATTTGGACTCCTAGATCCTTTTCCAGTACTGAATTACCCAGTGCCTCCCCGCTTAGGTTATAACTAGCACATTGATTATGTCTCCCAAGGTGCATAACCTTGCATTTATCCACATTGAACCTCATCTTCCAATTTTTTGCCCACTCATCTGAAGCGTGGAGACATCGAACTGTTGGTATCCTGATGAAGTATGCTGGGAGGGTTCCGTTGCTGGATGGGTTTAAATGTCAGGGTGCAGAAGGGTTAGGGATCGGCATTAAGAAAGGAGAGTGTGTACTGGGGGGGACCGGTAAGGGTAAGGCACAACCGGGGAGGGTTAGAGTTATGCTGCACCATGGGAAGGGTCAGGGTTATACTGCAGGTAAGGAGGGGTAGGGGGTAGGGGGGGGGGGGCGGTTAGTATACTTACCAACTGGGTGTCGGGGTCCTGACCATCGGCATGCCGCTATTGGTTTTCTAACCGCAAGCATTGTAAGCACCGGATGATGCCATCTCATTATTTCATATAAAAAGGTTTTGATAGGATGCAAAAGGAACTTCTTACTTTACTTTATGTTCCTCCAATAAATGTAAAAGGGAGAGTCATATGCTTTTTATGAAAGTTTGAAAATGCTTGTCAGTGTAAAGGAGCCCATACACGCTCCGTTGTGTACGGCTCCGTTCTGTACTATGCGATGCGCGCTCCCCGCATCACATAGTACGGTACAAAAAGTATGTGCTGCATACTTTTTGTACTAGCTACACATCGTATCGGATCGCAGGTATGCGATCCGATATGATGTGTACTATTTAAATCCCAAACGGATCCGTTAAACGGACCGTGTATGGGCAGCTTAACTCATGTGTAATATCTCATGTCATGTTCATCTAGTCATAATTCTCCTGCTGTGAATACCTTTGTGATATTATGTGCATGTAGGTCTGTGGACGTTTTAATCAGTTAAACATATAATATTAATAGTACAGTTGTACTACTGTGTCCTCCTCCCATCCCCCTACATATATTCTTTTTCTCTAAAAAAAAATGTTTCGATTTGTAAATAAATAATTTAACTAAAGTTTGCATAACTGGGATCCAGTGTTTTATTCAGTACTTCTGTGTGGGCCCCATAGCAGCTGCACTCCCACCTATGGTGGCTACTCTCTATGCGCCCTTTACCCCTACAAAGTATTAATAAATTAGAGGCACAACTGGCATTTTATCTATTTACTGGTTTTGCGTACATGTACCTTATGTAAAGCAGTTTTTTAACCCTTTGAGTGCCAACATCCACTAAAAATGCCAGCATCACTCACATTTGTTATATACATTCAAATAAAAAAAAGATTATACAGGTAAACAATACAGGTCATTCTGATGAATAAAAATATCTGCTTGCCAATTTTTATATCTAGAGAGTGTATGGGATGTGTGGATACTGAGAAAGGCAATACTAGCCAGAGAACAAAGATCAGCTATTGATATTCACAGCACACAAGTGCACAAAGAGATACTTTCTTGCAACATTATGGATGTTGAAACATAGCTGTAAACGCAGTGATTTTTATGTTGCAACTGCTTAATAGCACACACTAGTCAGAGTAGAGGATAACTCTATATAAAAATTCCACCAATATTTGTGGACTGAGGGCAGAACTGATCAGCATGTATTAGAAAATAAAGGCAACACAGTGCCTATACAATAACACGCACAGTTGGCACATGTAATATAATAAGGCATCTCTGAAGCCTTTCTACTATAATATCTGTGAACGGATAACAGAAACTTATTTTAAACTCTTTCAAATTTTCCTTTTTTCTTATATATCTATCACTGTTTTTAATATATTTTGCCAATTTGATCCCTGTCACAGGGAACAGACTATCAGGTCACGTATAATTAAATAAAAAATAAAAATTATAAAATACCAAAAAATGGCCTGCTAGCTGTTGAGTTATTTTGTACCAATAAAATATATACCTTCGGGTAATTTTAAGTCCATTATAGACCATGTGGATGAGGAGTGCGTCAAAATCAAACTGATTTCTTTTCTTTGCTTTCCTTGTTTTTTGTACAATTTTTATATCTATTTGGACAAATTCACTTGGCACTCAAAGAGTTAATATAATACGTATATAATAGCAGTACATCTCTACTATTGTAAGTATTACAATAATATTATATATTTTATTTATTTAATTTGACTTCTTTTACAACTCACCAGTAGTCTACCATCCCCCTTTGCATAGCAATCCACCAATCCCAATCAGATAGAAGTTGCTGCCCCAGTAGCTAAAGCACTGGAAGAGTAGTAGTAATATCTCTATTTACCTAGAACCTGTAGACCGGGAGCTAGTTGAGCTTTGGTCCACTGGCCACCTAACCACTATGGACCATGGTAAAGCTGAAGAAGGTGGGAATCAGGCATTGTCTGACTGGAAGGCATAATCATGATCAGCCACCAATATAAAAGCAGCTACCTGTTGAGCTATGGAGGGTATGAGTTAAATGGGGTAGAGGCAGTTGAAAGGTGGAGAAAAGATATATAAGATATTGTAGAAATATTAAAATAGGCAGTTATCCTTCACCATGTTTGGTTCTATAGAATGTAATCTCATTTGTGTCAACCAGGATCAGAAGTGGATTTCGACCACATGAGGCCCGATACAAGATACCAGTTGAGGCCCTCTTTTGCTCAAACAGTCCATGGCATTATAGGTTTGCTGCTGATTGCAGATGGCTTGGATAGAGTACTTTATCCTATCAAAGAACATCAAAGGGACTTTAGTAGTAGCAGTAGCTTATTGCACCTCTAGGAACATTTTGGACAGCCAGTGTATCTTTTTTTTGTGCCCCTTACGACTTGCTGGGCCCTAGGCAGGTGTCTAGATTGCCTTGTGGAAAAATCTGCATCTGAATGGGATGCGGTTAACTTATAAGATTCTGGAAGTCAGAATTTATTATTTTGTATTTATTTATTAACAGTTTCTTATATAGCGCACACATATTCAGCAGCGCTTTACAGAGAATATTTGAACATTCACATCAGTCCCTGTCCCAGTGGAGCTTACCATCTAGTAGTAGTAGTACGTTTATTTATAATGCGCCGCAAAGTGTCCGCAGCGCCATACATAGCAAACAAAAAACAAATTACAAGGTAACGTACAGGGTGTGTTGAAAAATACAGTATAAATAGGGGTATAGCTGGTAGAACTAAAATCAGCATCTGTTCAGAAGTAGGTGTCAAAATTGTCGAGGAGACTGAAGATGAAGTAGAGGTAGGGAAGAACAGGACAGGAGCACAGGTGAGGTAAAGAGGTAGGGTGAGTACGTGAGGAAGGAGGACCCTACTCATAAGAGTTAACATACTAAAAATAGGTGGGTGGACGAACGAAAAACAATAGTATAAGTAGGAACGGAGGGGAACGGAGGCAGGATAGGAGGATCAAAAGAGGTTAGGAGGAGGGATAGGCTAGTCGAAAAAAGTGGGTTATGAGGGAGTGCTTGAAGGAGGTAGGTGAATCAGAAAGCCTGATGGGTGGCGGGAGGTTGTTCCAGTGCAGGGGGGCAGCGCGAGAGAAGTCTTGGACACGGGAGTGGGAGGAGGTGATTAGGTGAGAGGTCAGTCGGCGGTCATCGATGGAGCGAAGAGGACGGGAGGGAGTGTGGATAGAGATCAGTGAAGAGAGGTAAGGAGCGGTGGAGGAGAGAGCCTTGTAGGTGGTGGTGAGGAGTTTAAAGAGAACTCGGAAAGGAATGGGGAGCCAGTGAAGAGATAGACAGAGGGGGGAGGCGGAGGTAGAGCGGCGGGAGAGGAAGATGAGCCTAGCAGCAGCGTTAAGAATGGATTGGAGAGGTGCGAGGCGGGTGAGAGGTAGCCCAGAGAGAAGGATGTTGCAGTAGTCAAGGCGGGAGATGACAAGAGAGTGAATGAGAATTTTGGTCGCGTCAGTGGAGAGGAATGGTCTGATGCGTGAGATGTTGCGTAGGTGAAAGCAGCAAGACTGTGAAAGAGCACGAATGTGGGGGGTGAAAGAGAGGGAGGAGTCAATGATGACACCATGGCAGCGCGTTTGGTCGGTGGACGTGATCTCGGTTTCACCAATGCTGATGGAGATAGTGAGAGAAGAGGGGATGTTCGGGGGATGGAAGATTAGAAGTTCAGTTTTAGCCATGTTTAGTTTCAGGAAGCGTTGGGTCATCCAGGCTGAGATGGCCGTGAGGCATTCGGAGACCTTGGACAGGAGTGATGGGGATAAGTCGGGGAGGAGAGATAGATTAGGGTATCATCAGCATAAAGGTGGTAATGAAAACCATAGGAGCTGATGAGGGTGCCCAGAGAGGTGGTGTAGAGGAAGAAGAGGAGAGGGCCAAGGACTGACTCTTGGGGAACACCGACTGGCTGCGGGGTAGTAGGAGAGGAGGAGCTCGGAGTGGAGACGGAGAAGGAGCGATCAGAGAGGTATGAGGTGAACCAGGAGAAGACCGTGCCAGTGATGCCAAAGGAGCGGAGGGTGTTGAGCAGGAGAGGGTGGTCAACAGTGTCAAAGGCAGTCGACAGATCAAGCTGGATGAGGATAGAGAAGAGGCCTTTGGATTTAGCCGATAGTAGATCGTTAGTGACTTTGGTCAGGGCAGTTTCAGTGGAATGTAAAGGGCGGAACCCAGATTGGAGGGGGTCTAGAATGGAGTTAGCAGTAAGGTGGCTTAGGAGACGATTATAGGTCAGACGTTCTAGGAGCTTGGAGGCAAAAGGGAGGAGGGAGATGGGCCTGTAGTTGGATGGAGAGTTGGGGTCCAGATTTGTTTTTTTGAGAATTGGGGAGACAAGAGCGTGTTTAAAGGAGGAAGGGAAGATCCCAGAGGATAGGGAAAGATTAAAGAGGTGAGCCAGGTGAGAGCAGACTGACGGACTGAGACGACGGATAATATTGGAGGGGATAGGATCGAGCGGGCAGGTGGAGGGAGAAGCGGATTGAAGGATAGAGTGGACTTCAGCAGCAGTGGTGGGGTAAAATGAGGACAGGGGTTGGAAGGAGGGGAGTGGAGATGTAGGAGGGGAGGAGGGAGAGGGTGAGGTCATGGCAGCAGTGATGGCAGTCCTGAGAGAGGAGATTTTGGTTGAAAAGTAGGTAGCAAAATCAGCGGCTACGATGGAGGACGGAAGAGCTGGAGGAGGGGGGGAGAGCAAGGAGTTGAAGGTGGTGAAGAGCCTGCGGGGATTGGATGATTGGGAAAGGATGAGGGACTTAAAGTAGGATTCCTTGGCCAGAGCAAGGGCAGAGCTGAAGGAGGAAAGAATGAATTTGAAATGGAGATAATCCGCAAGGGAGCGTGATTTCTTTCAGAAGCGCTCAGCAGTGCGAGAGCACTTTTTAAGGAATCGGGTGATAGGCGAGTGCCACGTTTGGGGGTTGGAGCATCGAAGGGGGATAAAGGAGGGAGGGCAGGCAGAGTCCAATGCCGAAGATAGGGTGTCATTATAGAGCAGGGGTGGGGAACCTCTTTTCTACCGAGGGCCATTTGGAAAATTTGAAAACCCGTCGGGGGCCATATAAAAATTATCAACTTAAAAATACATGTGGGCATTATACACAGGGCAGTGGCATATACACGTGGGCATTATACACAGGGCAGCGGCATATACACATGGGCATTATACACAGGGCAACGGCATATACACGTGGGCATTATACACACTGGCAGCGGCATATACACGTGGGCATTATACACAGGGCAGCGGCATATACACGTGGGCATTATACACAGGGCAGTGGCATATACACGTGGGCATTATACACAGGGCAGCGGCATATACACATGGGCATTATACACAGGGCAGCGGCATATACACCTGGGCATTATACACAGGGCAGCGGCATATACGCGTGGGCATTATACACAGGGCAGCGGCATATACGCGTGGGCATTATACACAGGGCAGCGGCATATACGCATGGGCATTATACACAGGGCAGCGGCATATACATGTGGGCATTATACACAGGGCAGCAGCATATACATGTGGCCAGAGACACCAGGACTGGCTAATTAATGCACAGCATTAATCCAGGGGTTGTCATTTACTCATAAAAAGTGGAAAAAGTGGCAGTGTCACCCCCAAACAGGTTTATGTGATTATCTCTGATTATGATAATCAGACATAATCACATAAACCTGTTTGGGTGTGAATCCAGGGGTAAATGACAACCCCTGGATCTGTCAGTCACTGGGGAAGGGAGGGTGAGAGGAGCAGCATTTACCTTTAACAGTTTTAGTTGTGGCAGCACAGCGTGATGGCTGCTGCTGCGGCTGTTGTAGGATGCTCCCGCCCATGCACTGATTGACGCGACCAGTCTCCCTCCCTACCGCCTGCATCATGCCCGCCAATCACTGTGGACGCATTACATCCACAGCCACTGTGATTGGCGGGCGCTGGTTCTCAACATCTCCCCGCAGCAGTCATCCATATGGGTGGGCGGGCGGCTGATTAGGTAGAAATCGGATTCTTGCTCGGTGGGCGGGCGGCTGCGATTAATCAGTAACATAGGCGGACAGGCGGGAGGGTGAATTAAGCTTAATCAGCCCACTGCCCGCCCGCCTATGTTACTGATTAATCAGCCGCCCGCCCGCTCAGCTATATTACTGCAGTAATATAGCCAGGCGGGCGGGCGGCTGTTAAACAATAAAATATGCAGTTGGACGGGCGGGCCGGACAAGCAGGGTGCGGGGGCCGTATCTGGCCCGCGGGCCGGAGGATCCCCACCCCTGTTATAGAGGGAGGCGGCGAGGTTCGGGCAGGACATGAGGGCGATTGGGGCGAGAAGAGGACACAGCGTGTTTGAGAAGGCAGCAAGATCAAGTGTGTTGACGTTATGCCGTGAGACAATGCGCTTGGGAGGGGGGGTGGGAGAGGGGGAAGCAGTGAGGGAGAAGGAGATGAGGTGATGGTCAGAAAGAGGAAAAGCCGAGATAGTGTAGTCAGTAAGGGAACAAGAGCGAGAGAAGACGAGATCGAGGGAGTGTCCTTGGATGTGGGTGGGAGAGGTAGTCCACTGAGATAGGCCAAGTGAGGAGCAGAGAGAGAGGAGTTTGGAGATGCCAGGATCAGCGGGGTTATCCAAGGGGATGTTAAAGTCACCAAGAATGACAGATGGCAGGTCAGAGGAGAGGAAGTGTGGAAGCCAGGTATATTCCCTACCATATGTACACGCACACACAGACATTCTAGGGTTAATTTTGTTGGAAGCCAATTAACCTACAAGTATATTTTTGGATTGTGGGAGGAAACCGGAGTACCCGGAGGAAACCCACGCAAGTACGGGGAGAATATACAAACTCCGCACAGTTAGAGCCATGGTGGGAATCGAACCCATGACCTCAGCGCTATGAGGCAGTAATGCTAACCATTAGACCATCCGTACTGCCCATGGGGGTTAAATAAGGTTTTAGCAGGAGACTTAGGGTAAGGCTTGCAGGGGGTTAGATTTAGGCTGAAGCTTAGGAAGGTTAGGGGTACAGAGATGGTTGGGGTTATGCTCAGTGGCGGTTTTTACCTATGGGCTGCAGGGCTGCAGCCCCCCCAGGTAAAATCCGCCACTGTAGTGAAACCAGATGCAGTCTGTGAAACTGCACTGGCTTCACTGTGACTGGCGGTGACTTCCTATTGGAAGTGCGCAGCAGCCCATAAAATCCAGGGTCTGCTCTATGTCAGTACTCCCGGTCAGTACTGCTCATGCGCTGGTCCAGGTGCCTGTCATTTGTATTGTAGAGGAGCTGGGACCGTGATTTCTATGGGCTGTTGCCGAAGCAGCACATAGAAATTGGCCGTATGCGCAGTACAGAGGTCGGTCATCATTGTACAGGTGCCAGGTACACTCCTGCAGGGACCAGGAGGTGCGGTGGCAGAGAGGGTGCCGGCTTTGTGGTCAGCATCAGCCCCCCTCCTAGTTAGGAGCCGCCACTGGTTATGCTGCAGGGGGGCTAATGATAGGCTGTAGGAAGAGAGTGTTAGGGTCGGGGTAGAGAGGAGATAAGTATACTTACCGGACCCCTATTGGGATTCCCATCATCGGGATGTCGGCGCTGGTATTCTGACCACCAGCATTCCTTCCTCCAGTCTTCTGTATGTATTCCGTGTTGATCAGGTACTTGCTTTTCCGTGATCAGTTAATGGCATGACAGCCAAGAGTCTTCCTTATACCTTCATCTTTCTCCAATTTGGGGGAAATGTAATAGGATGAGAGAATCAGAAAGTGAGAGATTTGGTAAGAAATCTCCAGGTTTTTAAAGCGGCAATCATTTACACTGCAAAACCGGTTAGATTTAGCAGTGTAAATGATTGCCACTTTAAAAAAACTGGAGATTTCAAACCAAATCTCTCACTTTCTGATTCTCTCATCCTATTACATTTTCCCCTTGGTGTCAAATGATAAGTGATTGCGCTACATAGAAATCAGTAATATTAAAAAATAATTAGGATCGCAATTGTCAGAATCCGGGCACCATGCTATAAATCCTGGTAAGTATTTTACCCCTAGCCTAGCCCTAAACATGTACATCAATTAGTGCTGTTCATATGTGTTTTAAACTTATGTTTGAAGTTGAACTGCAAACACCAGTATATACATCCCTTTACATAGGCGATTACACTGCAAATTAATTTTTAAGTATTTAGAATTAAACATTAATTTTATACTTTTTTATTTGATTATACTTCTCAATGTAGTCAGCTATTTTAATTGTCTCTACCCCTGAGGTTTATGGTATTTTGAGATCACATGACAGCTCATTAGGAAACATAGGCACAAGCACCAGTAAATGACAGCATTGCAGTCTTCCCCTAAAAGTTCTGATACAGCAGTGTGTTTTGTTCTGCTTTTTTCACAATAGGCCGTTCTTTTGTGCCTTATCTACCACCATACGCTGTCAGTGCTGCTAAGCTTCTACCAGCTTCTGTGTAAAGGGAAGCAGAACCAAAAAAAATTAAACACTTCAAATATTTGCACAAACAATATAAAATGTTATTTATAAAATGTGTAAGTTTATAATAGCTGATGGGACCCATACCAAAGCAGTGGGGGAGATAACTATGGATATGGTGTCGTTTAAGGCCCAGACAATGGGGTGTGGATTATCAGATAGACAGTCCACAGGTCTTCCCCAAAAAGTCAACATGCAATAGGTCAAAAGGCCAGCAGGTTCAAAATGTCAACATGGAAAATGTCAACAGGATCGACATGAGTTTTTCAAAAACTCAAGGTGTCAATGTCCACAACTGTCAACATGGACGCCCAATTAATGTAATGCATACCCTTGCAAGGATCCGATACGTAATGCCGGCGTTTGGAATCCCGGCGGTCGGAATCCCGACACTGGAATCCCGACCGCCGAAATCCCGACATGGGGGGGACGTGGATCGCCCCCCCTTGCGGGCTTGCTGCGCTCGCCACGCAGCGGGCCCGGTGCCTCGCTACGCTCGACACGCTATTTTATTCTCCCTCTATGGGTGTCGTGGACACCCACGGAGGGAGAAAGCATCGGGATTTTGGCGGTCGGGATTCCAGTGTCGGGATTCTGAACGCCGGGATCCCGACCGCCGGCAAATTGACCGCATCCCCCTTGCAAGGCTCGCTTCGTTTGCCATGCTATATTCTCCCTCTAAGCCAACATGGATGATAAAGTAATAACAAGCCAGTTTAAAAAAAAAAAATCATGAAAGACTCATGTCAACCTTATCATGTGTCTACCTTATTCATGTCGGTATTTTGACCCTGTTGACCAATTGCATGTCAACCTTTTGGTCTAGACCTATTGACTGGTTATCTAGACACTGTATATCTATCAACAGGAACCACAGACAATGTACTATGGGCCGTATTCTAGTTCACTCTTTCTGACAAAATCCTTCTTTAATGGACAAAACCATGTGCACTGCACGGGGGCAGACGTAAAATGTGCAGAGAGAATTAGATTTGGGTGAGTTGTTTTGTTTCTGTGCAGGGTAAATACTGGCTGCTTTATTTTTAAAGGTGCTGATTGGCTGGTTGTTTATCACCCTCCGGCCCACAATGAGGTTCAATAGCATTTAATCCTAACTGAAGCTGCAGATGGACCTGCTCTGACTCGTTTATTTTAAACGTTTCTTTAACCGGGTCAGAGCAAGTTTAACCCCATTCACACTGCATGTTGTTAACGGTATATTACTGGTTAATTACCATTTTCGTACCTTTCACATTGAACCCGTTGTGAAAGGTACACAGTAATTAACCAGTAATATACCATGCAGTAGGCAGAGCGAGTTTAGGGGGTGACTCAGGGGCGGCTACCACAGGTGTCAGTAAAGCACCTATATGTGCATATGTAATGAGCGGCTCCCGATTATTAAATATTCACTCCGCTGATAACCATCTCAGTGCTAACTGCTGCCTGAGTCCTATATATTGGTTCAGAGCCGTTCCCACTGCATAAAAAATGGCTCTGAACCGTGTAGGACTCTACTTTTTACCCGTTTGCAAGTACCGGTTATTTGTAACGGTAAATGCAGACTGGGCTTTCACACTGCAGCTCTAACCAGTTTAAAAGGCTAAAGAACGGGCAATATACCAGTTAAGAGCTGCAGTGTGAAAGGGGTATTAGACAAGTATTAAAATTGATGATAATAGTAGAGTGCTATAAATTTGCTACCTGTGCTTAACCCTGGATTGTATGTGCATATATAATTTGGAGAGGTGGGGTTATTGTGTATGAGCTTAAACTCTATAGTCACAAAATGGTATATCTGTATGTAACAACTAATTGTCTCCTAATAGGAGCTGAACATGAGGGGGAGTATGCAACAAACAATTCGAATAGGTATTTCTGTGCCACTGACAATGTATTTGATTATACACTTTCTTATTTAAAATATATATATATAACCTTTTATAATTACTGCTAGAAATAAATTATCCAAATGTAATAGTTCTTTATGACACAGGTCCTATCAATTGAAGAGCTGGTACTAATTATTTGGCCTTAGATTTATTGAAATTTACTTGCCAAATGTATAAAAAACCTCTGTTCATATATGGCATGAAGGAGTTACGTATCCACAAACTTTTGTGACGCATTTCACGTTACACCGCCTGTGTAATTTCAAAAAAAGTCATATCCTTATGTGACGATAAAACTGCATTCAAGCAAAAGTGTCAGAGTCCACATTTGTATTGCAGATCAAGAGAGAAATATGTCATGATTCTCAATTTAAAACCCCTTGGTGTAGTTTATTTTATATTCATAATGTACATGTTTTCCTGCATTCTTTATTATGTACATTGAGTTACTGTTTTGCCTTCTGTTCATTTTTTTTTTTACCAAATCCAGACCATCTAATGCATACTCATAAAAACTAAATTTATTCAAATTTATCAGGGAAAAAAACTGTTTTGGAAAGTATGGATTCCACTCATTGCCCATGGGTATAACACTAAAGGAGAGATGTACTAAGCAATGGAGAGTGATAAAGCAGAGAGAGATAATGTACCAGTCAATCAGCTCCAAGATGCCATTGTCAGCAGCGCGGACACTGTGGCCGTGTCCACCGCTGCTGCTGATTGGGTACCTTGCCCGAAGCATGGTGAGGGAAGCATGGGTACGTGTGTATTATATGGGTGCCTGATTTTTTTACTCGTAGGGCATTGTACAACCAAAAATCGGTCGCATCGCATCGCATGCGATCATATCACATGCGATGCGACGCGATTGGACCCGATTTTTCATTGTACAGGCACCCAGATGCCTGATTCCTATGTTAAATGCCCCCCCAGACCCGATATTTTATTGTACACCCACCCTGATGGGTAATGACTATGTTAAATGGCCCCCCCATTGTTAACGCCACCCCACGATCAACGCCAACCCGAAGCGAGGACGCGGATTACTTCACATATATTCCGCTGCGCTCGCCACGCTTCTGGCTCGGTGGCTCACTGCACTCACCACACTATATAATATCAACTCCATGCCGACATGGACAGTGGGGGTATGAAAAGGTCGGAGGACGCGTACCGCCGCCCCTCCCAGTGCTCGCTGCGCTCGCCATGCTTCGGGTTGGCATTGATAGTGGGGTGGAGTTAACAATGGGGGGCATTTAACATACTCATTACCCATCAGGCTGGGTATACAATTAAAAATCGGGTCTGGGGGGGCATTTAACATAGGAATAAGCCCAAATCGGGCATGATCGCATCGCATCGCATGCCCTTATAAAGGCATGCGATGCAACGCAATATTAAAATTGTACAGAGGGGTTTTAAAACCCCTGAAATCGGGTTCCATCGCATCGCATGCCTTAATTAGTGGCATGCGATGTGATATATCGGGCGCAGAGATAATACACAAGTACCAAAGCATGCCATGACAGTACACTCATTTAAGGTCCATGTGCTTAAATCTACAAATTGACAGCAAAAAAAAGTTTGTTGACCTTCTCTTGCATCGACCATTTCCATGTCAAACTAACTTGTGTCAATCTTTTGCCCATGTTGACAATGTGCATGTTTTGAGGTCAACCTAGACACTGTTGACTTCTTGAGGTTGACCTATGTTGACCATTTCACTGTGGACCTTGTATACCACACCCAACTGATAGCAGCTACAAACAAACAGTGCTGAATCACCTTCCAGCACATGGCTAGTTCAGTACAGTACAATGGCATTGTTAGATGCATTACTCAATGCAAGAAAGTATTTTGAGTCAATATTATCTAAATTACTAATAATGATCCACTTATCTTCTAGTCATCTTTTACAGGCTCCTATGTGATCCAGATGATTGGCCCAAAAAATGGCAATTTGCCCACATTGAGAGTGAACTCTGGTACTTGGCTTCTCAGTTGACATTTTGGATTTTCCTGGTTTCTACATGTTATGTTGTTGAATGTACTTAGATCAAAATCACTGCACATTATGTAAAGGTTCATATGGGTAGCACCGGTGGTGTAATGGTTAGCATTATTGCCTCGCAACGCTGAGGTCAAGGGTTTGATACCTGCCATGGCCCTAACAGTGCAGAGTTTGTATATTGGGTTGGGTTGGGTTGGTTTCCTCTGGGTACTCTGGTTTCCACCCACACTCCATAAATATACTGGTAGGTAATTTGGCTGAATGTGTGTGTTTGTACAGTATGGTAGGGAATATAGATTGTAAACTTCCCTGGGGTAGGGACTGATGTGAATGTTCAAATTTTCTCTGTAAAGCGCTGTGGAATATCAAGTAAGGATTTGGAGGTAAATAAATAATAAAATATGCCAAACATATAGTGGAAAGCAACAATATTTATTACGATAACTAGATGCAATATTAAATGTAGTAAGTGGTATCAATCTATACAAATGGTAAATCTTAAATATACAGATTAGTTAAGCATATTAAAGAACTATAATTAATTGTAAAAAAAAAGGAAAATGAGATACTGTACATATTGCCACCAGCAACATGCTTATAGTATAGAAAAACAATTGCCCCCCCCCCCCTCGACCACCCACCCAGGCCCCACCTCCACCGCTTAACATATAGTTATGCGACGCACCATGTCTTACATTAGGATTCTGATAACAAAATAAAAAAGTCTGTACCTGTATCCCCGTAAAAGAGAGATGTGTACTATAGTGTATTGTCAATTTACAAAAACTTTTCATAAACTGTAATATGTGAGAAACAAAAATGTACAATTAAATTCTATTCTAGTTTTTTTTTTTTAAATCTTGCTTCTGACACAATTATTGCTTTATATATAACTTTTTATCTAATAGAATTTATATTCATTACAAAATGTATTGCTTTGCAAATATGGGGAGAACAAATAAAGCAAATGGACTGCAAGGGATACACAGGTGGAAAATGGTTGAGAAACACTGCCAAATAGAACTAAACTAAACATGGGTCTTTCCAAACATTCAGGGGTTAAAGTGTGTGTGTGTGTGTGTGGGGGGGGGGTGTACCACCACCTGTGTGATGCCTATGGTGTATGTTAACCTGTTAGTTGTTGTGAATTGGAAGCTAAGTTCCCATAGGATCTTTGTCCACATGTGTAGATAGCCTCAGGTATGGGACCAGAGTCCAGGGCACAAAGGCTTGACCAATGATGGGGGATACTGAAAGTAAAAACAAAGTTGTGTTTTTATTGAAAACAGTAAAACAGACAATGGTAAATACTGTTTTAAGAGTCGTAGGCTCAGCAGGAGGAAACCAGTTGTAACTGGGGTGTACAGACTTGTACAATTTAGACTATATTACAATTTAGACTATGTATACAATTTAGACTATCTGCATACAATTTAGACTATATAGTGCAGATCTGCACTATATAGTCTATGCAGCCAAGACTTTCTGGCTGTGATACGGGAGCGCGCATCGGGATCACATCGGGATCGCAAGGGTTAAAACCAATACAATCTGCATGCGATCCAGATGAGATTTTGACTATATATATAAGTGTGTACACACCATTAGATTCGGATATGAGTAGAGTCTCTGACCGGAATAGAACCGAAATAGAATGGAATCAGCAGGAGCTAAAGAATAGATGTTGTCAGAGTTGTCCGATGGGGACCATCGATGAGTGGATACAGGTGAGTATCTGAGGAGACACTTTGAATAAGTATTACTGGGAGACACAAGATACTTCGGGTGACATTCTATGGTTTGACTTAAATGCGCATGTTTTTTTTGCGCACCACATCGCCGCAAATCGCACTTTTAGAAATCGCACTTTTCTGTCAAAATTCGCATATTTAATGTGATGCGCATTGGAGCCTGAAAAGTGCGAAGTGGTGCGATTTGCGGCGAATTGGTGCGCTGTCTTTAGTCCTGAAAATGTGCGATTTTCATGTCTGAAAATCGCACGTTTGCAGGAAAGCGCAAAGTAAAAAAAAAAAAACGAGCGCGGGGTCCCCCGCCCGTGTGTTTTTGTTAACTATTTTTTCTACTGTTGAACTACAAGTGCCAGCGGGCCCTTTAATGCCCCGCATGCTGGGACTTGTGGTTCTCCAAGTCCCAGCATGCGGGGTAGGCTTGCTGGGACTCATAGTTCGCCAGTAAAAAACAATAGTTTTTATTCTTTTTTTTACACAATCCATCAGCCCGATGCCCACCGCCCAGGGGCATCGGGGACAGCCCCGGACTATCAGCATGGGCTGGTAAGTCCTGGAGGGGGGGACCCCTTCATTGGGGGGGTCCCCACTTCCCCAGGACCCCTGCCCATGCTGACCAGCCAGGGGGTTAATGCTTTGGCCGCGGGAGCTTATATAATAAGTTTCCCCTGGCTGTGGCATTACCCTGCTGGCTGGTTGTGTCCGGTGCTGGTTCTTAAAATACGGGGGACCCCTAGTCATTTTGTCCCCCGTATTTTGGGAACCAGCGCCGGACCTTGAGCCTGGTGCTGGTTTCATGAAATCAAGGGGACCCCTATTTGTCGGGGACCCTGATTTTATGTCACCAGCACCGGCTCAGTGAGTCCGGGGCTGGTTATCCTCTGGTGGGGGACCCCGCGCTCTTTTTTTTTAAATTTTAACCCTTTGTTTTATTTTTTACAGCAGAACCCTGCACAGAACATTGCGATCTGTGCAGGGTTCTGGCTATTTCGCCAAACAGAACCTGGTCTGAAATAGCTGCGCTAATTAGACACCTAAAAAGTGCGATGTGCAAATGCGCATTGCATTAAATAAGCGACTTGTATACTGTTCTGTACGAAAACATCTGGATGCGATAAAAATGCGAATTAATCTCGCACTTTTAGTCAGCATACCTTAACGCACATAATATGCAATTTCAGTCCCTTACCGCATCCCATTAAATTGGCGATTTGATGGAAAAATGCGATATCGCCATTTTGTGGTCTAATTAACGCCAAAAAAAGCAAATCGCAACCCATAGAATGTCACCCTTCATGTACTAAAACCACAAACACAGAGTAGGGTAGACCTGGTGATGATGGTTACTAATGCTGAGTCCGATGGTGGTTGGTATCGGCTTAACACTCTGAGAGGTGTCTGGAAAGGAGATGGTACGTTGAGAGGACAAGCTTGTGTAGAACTGTAGCAATGAAGATAACACTGGATGATATAGTAGATGATAGGTAATCGATGTAAATTATGCTGAAGATCGATTTTAGGGATCGGCGCTAGGGATCAGTGGAACAGGATCTAGCGAGCGATAATGCAAATTGAACATAAAAATGTTCAGCAATCAATGGTGAGGAGTGGACAGATGACTTATAAACAGAAGAAGCAGGACTCAGCTGGAACTGAGAGGAGCCTTTGGGACACTGAAGGAAGCCAGATTGCGCAGCAGGATGGTGGAGCACACACCGAAACAGCAGGATATCGCAGAAGCTGTAGAGACATGCAGCTTCTGGAAACATCATTGTACTGGTGATTTCCCTGGTCTCAACCCACTATACTGATTGTGCCTGCTGCAAGGGGATAGGTTGGAGGCTGTGATATCAGTAACAGGCAGTCTGGGTTTGGCTGGGAATGTTTATGTTACTGAATCCAAGATGGCCATACCCGAAGAATGGAGGGAACTCTGGCATGTATTTGGCGTGGCAACTGCCTGCAGTAATGTCGGAGAGTCGCACTGTGGAAGACAGGGTGAGGCTGCTGCAAATGACACAGGAGAGAGTGCTAGATTATTGTATAGAGTGCTACAGTATGATGCACTGATTAGATGCCAGATGATCAGCAGAATGTATACCTGGATTCACCCTCCTGGAAGTATAACACAGAACAAGCCTGGAGAGACACTTGAGAGGTAGGAAAGTGTTTCTTACCACAAACCCTGTACAGTAACAGAAAGCCTGTCGCAGCAGCTTCCTTTTCTGGCACACAAATTCCACCATCACCACTAAATGTGAAGAAGACCCACTAAGAGGAGCAGGCTTTGTGCATGCTGAAGACAAGGTGAGAGAGGGCTGGAGGAACATAGAGAGGAGGGAAAGCTGCTGGAGGGACACAGGGCATGGAGCTGCTAGAGGGTTGTGGGCTGTGAGATGCTGAAGTAACAGAGACAGATGTGTATAAGTGGCAGTACTGTGAGCATTATATATAAGGGGGACATTTTGTATAAGAGGCACTTATTGTGGACATTTTGTGTAAGGGATACTACTGCTGTAGGCATTATGTGTATAAGCAACAATGCTACTGTGGGCAGGGGGTAACTAGAAGCTTGTGGGCCCCATAGCAAAATCTTGAAAGCCCCCCCAAGAGAAAAAACATATCTGTCCACACATGAAAAAGAAGGGGGGCAGGGAGAGAGATGCAGGGTAGTAGGATGGGGATGGAGAGACGCTGGGCGGTAGGATGGGGATGGAGAGACGCTGGGTGGTAGGATGGGGATGGAGAGACGTTGGGCGGTAGGATGGGGATGGAGAGACGCAGGGTGAATAAGACAGCTGGTAGATTCAAAACACAGGGCCTGAGATCCCTGTACAGTATTGGGGGGGGGGGGGGGAATCAGCCTGGCACTGCACTCACCTTATCTGTGTAGCAGACAGGGCCAAGACTTTACAGGGGGATGAGCCGTGCAACTGCACGGGGTGCCGCACGGCTCGTCCTGCTGTTTCATTGCTGTCGGAGGACAGGCAGGGTCCAGACCAGGGTCTCCTCGGTTACTTCACCCCTGTGACCTGCTGGCTGCCCGTCTGCGCTGCAGCACTGTGTGACTGCCTGTGGCTGTGCACAGCGGGAGGCCAGCTGACACCCATGAGGACCAAGTCAGACCCTTTTAAACAGAAAAAGGACTTGTGTTGAATGGCAAATTACCGGGTAGAACTGCTTCACCTGGTATTTTTGTTTTCTCTGTGAAAGGGGTATCAGACATGCTCTAAAATGCTGAATTTTTGCACAAAAATGTGCATCGACCTGAGATGTTTGAAAGGCACAACCCAGGAAAGTGTTCCCGGGTCCCCGACCCTTTCTTCTTGGGTTGGCGACCCGAGTTAAGCCAGAATTTTCTGCATGACCACATAAAAACAGCTTCAATTGGCAAGAAAGGGTCACCTGATACCTGCTACTGATATCATCATTGTCAGACGGAGATGAAATTGAACATGAACTGCAGAGAAATATGCTAATGCAAATGGTAACTATGCAGGATAAGATCAGTCGCGAAAACTTTGATTTCCTAGGTCAAGTGTTTACCCAATTGTGTACAACACCCCAATTTACAAACAGCATCCAATCTGACCCACAACCGCCTTATCCCACATCTTTTGGGCCTACATCCCACTATACACAGCTAGGCCAGACTCCCAAATCTTTTGGGTCTATGTCCCAGAATTCACAGGAAGCCCAGTCTCCCACCTCTTTTGGGCCTACATCCCACTATGCGCAGCAAGCCAAGTATCCAACCTCTTTTGGCACTACTCCTCAGTATGCAGACCTCCTTTGTGCCGATATGAAATTATGCGCAAAAAGCTCACTCTCTCTCAAAGCATTTTCTGAGATTACATTGAAGAATGGCCAGAAAGGTCAAGTATTTGGAGATTCATTACTTCACAATACTCGTGAAGAATCTCCTCCCAGACAGTACACAGTTTCCACAGTACTTAAATCTGTAATGTATGTACATAAATATGTATATTGTATTTTTGCTGGGAGAGTAATGTGCCCCTATGTTTCTGTTTAGTTTGTGAAATGTGTATGTTTGTAACCAAAAAGTTATGTTTTACATATACACTCATGATAAAAAAAAAAAAAACAGTTTTGTGTTTCCACTGCAATACCCCAGCACTTTTTTTTTAATGTATGACAGGGGTCTTCAACCTTAGCCAAACATCCAAACGTCAAGTAATATGTGTGTTACATATTCCACAAGTTCATAGACACACAGGGTAAGGACATATGGATGGATTTCAGGGCCATAATTTGTCCTTACACCATGTGTTTATACCAAATGTCAAAAACTTGAGTCAAGCTTGGTTCTTCACCTGTGACTCTCTGACTGATATAGAACTACACTTCCCAGCCTGTCCTGTTACACCTCAGATATTAGGCCATGCTAAATCAGTGGGTGAACATGCAGGGAAGCAAGGGCATAACTACCATTGGTGCATGGAGTGCAGCTGCTATGGGGCGTGAAGCTGAAAGGGGCCCACCTTCCCTGTTACAGTTACATGTGTCATATAATTTTTTTTTTAGCATTGGGTGGTAGATAGGGGCCCTTACAAACTTTTGCTATGGGGCCTGCAACTATCTAGTTATGCCACTGCAGGGTGTAGTTCTATAACAGCTGCAGGCCCAAGGTTGAGGTCATAAACCATGGCCTAAAAAAAAAATGAGTATTTTTCCCTGCAATACCGCAGCACTTTTATGTTGTGGTCAAAGTAGGTGTAATGTGTCTATTATTTCTGGGTGTTCAGCTTGTTTACAAGATATACAGTATGCTAAAAAAAAAAAAAAAAAAGAATTTCACACATGTTTTCCTTGAATAAGAAGTGATGGAAAATAAAAAATGGTATGTTAATTTTTATTGGTATATGATTTTATTGTATTCCTAACATGGAATGCAAATCTTCTCCTTATGATGACTCTGCCTTAAAAAACTGGAAAAACCATCTTATGTCTGAAAAGGGCCAACCCAGAAATTTCCCAGGTCAGTGAAGTAGTATAAAAGGGGGCCTTGAGTAAAAAACAAAAATAAAATCACGGGTTTGAACAGGGGAAATATACATGACACCACTGCATGTCATAATATGAATAAGGGGCTCTACAATGTGGTATAATATAAATCAAATGTACGGTATAATGTAAATATGATTGTTCTACTTTGTGGTGTAATTTGAATTGGGGGTACGATTGTGTGACCACACCTCTTCCTTGTGAGACCACTGTTCCTTTAACAAGTCTGGGAGGTAGGACACAAATTTATAGTTTGCAAGTGGTGCCGAAAACCCACGCTGGCCTGTGCTCCGCTTAATGGCAGGGGTGTTGTAGGTGAAATGATTTCGACCACCATTCCAGGACCACTTATAGCCCTACAAAGGTTACCATTAAGACTTTACTCTCACTATTTATTAGTTATCATTGATTTTTATATACTACAACACTTGCAACGTAATGTCATGTGTTGTTTGTGAAGCATTCTTATACAGTTTAAACCATGGATATTTAATTTATAAATTCTATTTATGCAAGAGAGAGTTTTCTTATGTAAATAATGCGGCATTAGCCTTCTTGTAAAAAAAATTATTAATACTCACATGATCCCAGCCAGCTACAATTAAAAAATATAATAACAACGAAGACAGATTTAACCTGGAGCTTAAAAATTTGAAATGTACATTTAGGCTATTTACCTTGATGCCTGATAAGGTTCTAGGCAGACTGAGGTCATGAAAACATCATAAGCCATAACTATAACTCTGTTTCAGTCATACTCTGTGGCATCTATAAGCCCTTCTGGTTACAGCATATGGCCTGTGATTTTGTAGCACGTGCGAAAAATAATGGACCATTTTTCACATAGTACGTTGTGCGCATGTGCGAGCTGTCTGTGCGAAGGCAGCCAGCATTGGCTAGCCATCACTGGCTACTCACAGGGTGATTGACACCCTACGGCCGATTGGGTGCGGAAATCCTTTTGTCACGGACGGCCGCGGCGGGACACGGCGGGTCCGGTACTCACCCCTCCGTGCCCGCCACCTGTCCGTGCTGGGTCTGAGCTCCGGGCACCATGCTGGGTCCAGGGTTCAGGCGGCCGGGGAGTGCTGCATACATTGGCAGGTTCCCATGGGTCTTGGGCAAGTTGTGGCCGGCGCCGCCATCTTGGATGTGGGCAAAATGCAAATTGGCCGCCAGGTTAAAGTTTCCTGCCTCCATGCACTGTCCAGCCAATGGCAGCCGCCCACTATGTATTTAGGGGATCTGCCCTGGTGAATCTATGTCAGTGCAAAGGTCTTCCTAGCCATGTGCAGTTGGAGACTTCTGGCTCACTTGGCTCTGCTGGTTCACAGTTCAGTCCGCCCTGCTACTGACTGCAGGAATCCTGACTCCCTCGCTGCCTCCATGGCTTCCAGTCCGTGGATCCGGTACCGTCTGTCCGTGGGTCTGCTGCCCGCTATTCTGGTGTCCGCCAGCTATTCGCCAGTCTACGCCACCTCCTGGTAATTCGGATACTCAGAGACTTTTTAGCTGCAATCTTTTCCATAGTACTCAGACCATCACCCACGTCTTTCCCGTGTCTAATTGCTGGCCTCTGTTTCCCTCCATCTACGCCATTCTTCTGCCATAACAAATTCATCTTGCCATCAAAGCCCTCTTCCCCGTGATTTGGGTCTCCCTCAGTACTGCTGGTCATTTTGTGAGTTATTGCAAGACATATTGCTTCTCTATTATTTCTAAGGACATTTCCTCAAAGACGTTATTTGAGACTTTCCTTGTTTCAGCCTCATATCAAAGCCATGATTTGAATAAGTGATTTGTTTTCCATGTATGAAACCTTCTATAATAAAACCAGCTCCTTTTAATCCTACTGCCTCTGGTCCTAAAGTAGTTCCTGAGCACCACACGAACCTACCCAGTCCTCTGGCCGTGACACCTTTGTTTCCTGGAAGTTGGGAGAGAGGGCCGCTGAAGTTATCAGCGGCCTCCTTCTCCCCATGACCATTGTAGCGCCGATAAAGTCCTGGCAAACAAGGGAGAAAACCATTAGATGGTTAGTGATTTTGAATGGTTTTCCCCTCATGTGCATGGGCCATGCATTTGGCAATTTCCATGCAATTCTCTTTGATACAGGACTATTTTTTTTTGTGTGTGTTTTTTATTTTTAAGCTTTTCACAAAACTTAAAAACAGCATTTCTTAACATAACTGCATGTGTGGATATGTCCCGACTATGGTGTCAGCAGATATGCTATACACCGAGTAAGGACTACATTAACTGTTTGTACAAGGGCATACATAACAACATTCAGACAATACATCAGAACAGAAAAAAAGAAAAATACTACCAGTCAATACATAAAAAAAAAAAAAAGAGGAGAGACAGGACAAATTATTGGGGCCCGGTTGTCGATAACTTTACTTAATTCCCATTATTGTACGGGGTTTGCAACACTTTTGGGAGTCCTGTGCCTATATATGTGGCACGTTGTCATATCTAGTGTCTTTCACATTACTCTTACAGATTGGGTTGTTACCCCGAGCCATTGTATAGATCAAAACTTTTCAATAACTTAACATTACACGGTTACTCATATCATAAGTGCTACTTCTATTACATTTTAGATATCTAGGTTTTAAACTGCTTATGCGCAGTACCTGTGTATATCAAACCCTTTAACTTTACTACCCAGCTATTGTTGTTTGCGTATATTTACAGAAAAGTTTTATTGTTCCTCAGTGAGAAAAACAAAATAGCAATCTAGCAAATATGATACCTTTTAATGGCTAACAAAAATAAATGTTGTTAAAATGCAAGCTTTCGAGACTACTTAGGTCTCTTCCTCAGGCATGGTATAACAAGGTGTGTGAAGAAACACATATATATACACAGCAGAGTAGGAACAAGATGTGTTAGATGGACATTTTTAAGATCAAAACAAAACAAACTAACAGAATGAGCTTGTAAATTGAGTCCTTAATTAGTTTGTAGATAAGTAGTGTGAAAGTTTTATTGTCTCTAAGTTGATGACAGACCAGAGTTAGAGCTCCGATGCCCTCACTCTCTCTGGGCCAGATTCCTCAGATGTTGTAGTGGGCCATAAATCCCTCGGATAGATTCAGTCCTGTGTTAAGGGTGTCAAACGTTGTCATCAATTTGTATTCCCAGACCCTCCTGTCCCTTTGTGATTTGAAATTTCCTTTTAGTATAATCACTTTCATATGATCCTGATTGTGTCCTGGGCTGCAGAAATGTTTGGCCACATGAAAGTGTGTCTTTTTTTCCTTTATTGTGTGGCGATGGGACCTCATCCTTGCCTTAAGTTTTTGTCCTGTTTCTCCAACATACAGACCCCCAATAGGACATTTGGTGCACAGAATCAGGTACACTACATTGATAGTAGAACATGTGAATGTCCCTGGGATCTTATAGTCCTGTTGTGTGTTGGGGATCCGTACACTGTCTGTAGTGAGGATATGGGCACAGGTTTTGCAGCTCCTTACATTGCAGGGATAGGTTCCTCTTTGTGTAATGGATGGCAGTGAACTTCGGATTATAATATTTTTCAGGTTTGCAGGTTGTCGGTAACATAGTAGTGGAGGGTCTGGGAATATTGTTTTCAGGCGGTCATCTTTGTGTATGATGTGATGTAGTTTTTTTGCAGTTTTTCTTAGCACCTCAAGCTGTGGGTTGTAGGTGACTACCAGAGATACACGGTTATTTCTTTCTCTTTCTTTATATTGTAGAAGTTGATTTCTGGGTATCCTGATGGCTCTGATAATCTGATCGTTGATTGATGTGGGATGATATCCCTGATTTAAAAAAGTCCCTTTAAGTTGTTTTAAGTGGACATCTCTATCTGCTGGGCTGGAGCAGATGCGATGATATCTGATGGCCTGGCTGTAGACAATGGATTTTTTGATGTGTTTCGGGTGGAAGCTGTCCCATCTGAGGTATGAAGGCCGATCCACGGGTTTTCGGTATAGGGTTGTCTGTATTGCGTTGTTTTGAATTGTTATAGTGGTGTCAAGGAAGTTTATCTCGGTATATGAGTAATTCATTGTCAGGTTTATTGTTGGATGAAATCTGTTAAATTTTTCATGGAAATGTATGAGTTCTTGTTCAGAATCAGTCCAGATGATCAGGATATCATCGATGTAACGGAAGTAAGCCAAGGGTTTGATTGGGCAGGATGCCAGGAAGTCACTCTCGAGTTTTGCCATGAACAGATTGGCGTACTGCGGTGCCATTTTACTGCCCATGGCGGTCCCGGTGCGCTGTAGAAATATTTTTTTGCCAAAGGAAAAATAATTGTGTGTAAGGATGAATTTTGTAAGCTGTATTGCAGGACCAGGAGCAATCCCATTGGACTCAAGATATATCTGGCATGCTGTCAGTCCATCTTCATGGGGGATATTGGAATATAGGGATTCCACATCCATGGTGGCCAGGATGGCTCCATTAGGGAGGGGACCTAGGGTTGATAATTTATTCAGTAGGTCCGTGGTATCTTGGAGGAAGCTGGTTGTATGTCTCACCAGTGGTTTCAGGACACCCTCTACCCATCCTGAGATTTTTTCAGTGAGGGTTCCCACGCATGAGATGATTGGCCTCCCTGGGTTGCCGGGCTTATGTATTTTGGGAAGCATGTAGAATATTCCAATTCTGGGACTGTCGGGTATCAAGTCCAAAAGTTCTGTAGACTCTGCTGACAGCCCCCTGACAAGCCTTCTCAACTCCCTTACATATTTTTGAGTTGGATCTTTGTCTAGTTTGGTATAGTATTGGATATCCATCAGCTGTCTATTTGCTTCCTTAGTATACTCCGATGTGTCCATGATGACTATGGCCCCACCTTTGTCTGCAGGCTTGATGGTGATTTTCTTGTTGTTTTTTAAGGTGTGAATAGCTCTTCTTTCTTGCACACTAAAAAAACAACAAGAAAATCACCATCAAGCCTGCAGACAAAGGTGGGGCCATAGTCATCATGGACACATCGGAGTATACTAAGGAAGCAAATAGACAGCTGATGGATATCCAATACTATACCAAACTAGACAAAGATCCAACTCAAAAATATGTAAGGGAGTTGAGAAGGCTTGTCAGGGGGCTGTCAGCAGAGTCTACAGAACTTTTGGACTTGATACCCGACAGTCCCAGAATTGGAATATTCTACATGCTTCCCAAAATACATAAGCCCGGCAACCCAGGGAGGCCAATCATCTCATGCGTGGGAACCCTCACTGAAAAAATCTCAGGATGGGTAGAGGGTGTCCTGAAACCACTGGTGAGACATACAACCAGCTTCCTCCAAGATACCACGGACCTACTGAATAAATTATCAACCCTAGGTCCCCTCCCTAATGGAGCCATCCTGGCCACCATGGATGTGGAATCCCTATATTCCAATATCCCCCATGAAGATGGACTGACAGCATGCCAGATATATCTTGAGTCCAATGGGATTGCTCCTGGTCCTGCAATACAGCTTACAAAATTCATCCTTACACACAATTATTTTTCCTTTGGCAAAGAAATATTTCTACAGCGCACCGGGACCGCCATGGGCAGTAAAATGGCACCGCAGTACGCCAATCTGTTCATGGCAAAACTCGAGAGTGACTTCCTGGCATCCTGCCCAATCAAACCCTTGGCTTACTTCCGTTACATCGATGATATCCTGATCATCTGGACTGATTCTGAACAAGAACTCATACATTTCCATGAAAAATTTAACAGATTTCATCCAACAATAAACCTGACAATGAATTACTCATATACCGAGATAAACTTCCTTGACACCACTATAACAATTCAAAACAACGCAATACAGACAACCCTATACCGAAAACCCGTGGATCGGCCTTCATACCTCAGATGGGACAGCTTCCACCCGAAACACATCAAAAAATCCATTGTCTACAGCCAGGCCATCAGATATCATCGCATCTGCTCCAGCCCAGCAGATAGAGATGTCCACTTAAAACAACTTAAAGGGACTTTTTTAAATCAGGGATATCATCCCACATCAATCAACGATCAGATTATCAGAGCCATCAGGATACCCAGAAATCAACTTCTCTAATATAAAGAAAGAGAAAGAAATAACCGTGTACCTCTGGTAGTCACCTACAACCCACAGCTTGAGGTGCTAAGAAAAACTGCAAAAAAACTACATCACATCATACACAAAGATGACCGCCTGAAAACAATATTCCCAGACCCTCCACTACTATGTTACCGACAACCTGCAAACCTGAAAAATATTATAATCCGAAGTTCACTGCCATCCATTACACAAAGAGGAACCTATCCCTGCAATGTAAGGAGCTGCAAAACCTGTGCCCATATCCTCACTACAGACAGTGTACGGATCCCCAACACACAACAGGACTATAAGATCCCAGGGACATTCACATGTTCTACTATCAATGTAGTGTACCTGATTCTGTGCACCAAATGTCCTATTGGGGGTCTGTATGTTGGAGAAACAGGACAAAAACTTAAGGCAAGGATGAGGTCCCATCGCCACACAATAAAGGAAAAAAAGACACACTTTCCTGTGGCCAAACATTTCTGCAGCCCAGGACACAATCAGGATCATATGAAAGTGATTATACTAAAAGGAAATTTCAAATCACAAAGGGACAGGAGGGTCTGGGAATACAAATTGATGACAACGTTTGACACCCTTAACACAGGACTGAATCTATCCGAGGGATTTATGGCCCACTACAACATCTGAGGAATCTGGCCCAGAGAGAGTTAGGGCATCGGAGCTCTAACTCTGGTCTGTCATCAACTTAGAGACAATAAAACTTTCACACTACTTATCTACAAACTAATTAAGGACTCAATTTACAAGCTCATTCTGTTAGTTTGTTTTGTTTTGATCTTAAAAATGTCCATCTAACACATCTTGTTCCTACTCTGCTGTGTATATATATGTGTTTCTTCACACACCTTGTCATACCATGCCTGAGGAAGAGACCTAAGTAGTCTCGAAAGCTTGCATTTTAACAACATTTATTTTTGTTAGCCATTAAAAGGTATCATATTTGCTAGATTGCTATTTTGTTTTTCTCACTGAGGAACAATAAAACTTTTCTTATCAACTGGCTAACACGGTACCAAACCTTTTTCTTTTGTCCGTATATTTACATATACTACATTTTTACATTTCTGTGCCTTGTGAACTGAGACCTTGTGGTGTATCAATTATTCTTCACATGATTAAACCTATACTTTTCACTGAAGCTGTCTCTGTGAATTTACCTATACTGCATTATTACATTCATGAACGTTGTGCATTAATACCATGTGCAATATTATTATTACTTTACATAATTGTGATCCAACATATTCAAATCATCTTAAGGCTACTACATCTAACATATTTATATTATAATTTTACATATTATAATAACTGTTTATTAGTTCATATTGTGCCCTGTCGGTGAATTATCTAAAGCTTACCATCTATGCCATATCTTAGTGTGATTGCTTATTTTATTTCTGCTCATATATATGTGTTTCTCGTGCATTGCCGTGTGATTAATCAGTGATATCCAATTCGCAAAGTCTGGGCCATCCTTGGAGAGCCATGTATTTTGGAGATGCCTAAATACTTTTCTTAAGTTAATGGACGTAGATTTGCTAAGTAAAAATCCAGTTTGGTTGGGATGGACAATTTTTTCTATGTGTCTATTCAGCCTAGATACCAGAATTTTGGCTAATATTTTAGCTTCTGAGGGTAAGAGTGATATTGGTCTATAAGCCTCGGGATCGGCCGGGTCCTTACCCTGTTTTGACAAGAGGATTATTTTAGCCTCCATCATAGTTGGGGGGAATAAACCTGTTGCTTGACATGATGAATACATCTCTAATAATAGAGGGGCGAAAAATTCGACATGTTTTTTATATATCAATAGGGTTACCATCTAATCCTGGGGCTTTGCCCCCTGGTAATGCATTAATGGCGCATCTAATTTCTTCTAATTCTCTGGGTGCCTCTAAATCGCTTCTATCGTCCGTTGTGAGTGAGGTAAGGTTTATTTTGCTTATATATTCATGGATCTTGTGTTGATCGTATAAAAATCTAGATTGATATAAATTGCTAAAATACTCTTTAAACACCTTACCAATTTCTACCGTATTGGTTTGTATTACCCCTTCTGGCTGGGGGATTTTGGCTGGAACCCGATGGGCCCTTTCAACCACAAATTGCCCCGAAAACAATGTAGCATTATAGTTCTCGTACAGGAGTTGTTCCACAAACTTGGGTACATCATTCCCTTCAGCTCTCTCTAGGAGCCCCACAAGTCTTATGCTATTATGGCGCAACCTGCCTTCAACATCTGATAGTTTAAACTTTATGTCCCGAATCTGTAGCGCCATATCTTCTACAGAGCGTACCAGTTTATTATTGGTATCCTCCAACCTGGAGACCTGGCCCTTGGACTCCTGCATCCTATCTTTCATGGCTTTAACATCTTGCTTTATTTGCACCGTGTCAACCTCTACATCATTTATTTTTTCACTGTTGCTAATTGGGTCCAGGTTTTGCTGCAGTGTATCTGGGGTGACTGCAGGGTTACCCATGATAGCGGCTGAGTAAAAGCCAGTACTGCCTAATATACTGTACTAAGCAGTAAATTCTGTCCACGGGTATTTACCACCTGGAAAGATAACAGTCCCAGTCTGGATTTTGTCCAGGTTTATCAGCAGAGACAATTTTAGTAGTGCTTGCAAAGGGGGCTGAGGAGCTCAATATCTTGGCACTGGATAGGCACCCTTCTATCATCAGTATTTTTTTGAGCGCTAGCCCACAACGGCCCTGCAGCCAAATACATTGTACCCAAACCAGTGTGTCTCAGTCACTGTTTAGTGCATTCATCCCCTCATGCATCAGACATTTTAAAGTGCCAATTAACAGTCTTGCCCTGACATGGTGTCACAGGGGCTTTAACTCACAACCTCTGACCTTCGACTTTGCACCCTTCAGCTCTGTCTCGCCACCACCACCTTGGTTTCTGGCTCCACCACCATGTGCCTCCAACAAGAGTGTCTGGAAACTGGTCCGCTGGTCCACTACCTAGCACAGATACCCCTGCAGACCACCGTCTTGCTTGTCTAAATCTGTACCTTCAGCAGCCTCTGCTCCCTGGCGCCCCGCAATAAATGGCATATCACAGGATAGATTGCTGTCCTGAGAGCTTATAACAGCCATGCTCACCTAACGCTGTATTTCAGTAGTACTGGCCTGCCAACATCCAAGAGGCGAGTAGGGCGCCACCGAGGAGAATGCCGTCCCGGGGGCCCAAAGAGACATGCTCCGAGCACTATACATGGCAGCGCTGACCAGGACAGCCCTCCATGTCACTCCACAGCCGGGGGTCCGCACCCACCCACAGCCGATCATTGCAGGGCCTGCTGGAAGCCTGGCGCCAGAAATGACGCAACTCCGACACCGGAAGGCGCACCACACTGCTCCACCGGACAAAACAGATCACAGCCGGGGATCACAGAAGGCCACATGGAGGTAGGCATATTAGCCCCTACGGATGTTGCCAGGATGTTTGCCTCCTCTCACACCTCATGCCCACTCAGCCGTGGTCCCGCCCCCCAATACAGGACTATTTTGTACTGAAATACAAATGAAGCAAGACTCAGGTATACCATCATTTTTACATTAAACATAGCTTGTTTTTGAATTCTAAATACAGGTAGTATCAAACCGCAAAATAAAATTATTTGAAATACATAAATTGTCTCCTGTTCATTTTAATCAATGCCTTTCTCCTGTTATAGTGTTTACAATTGAAATACTTGCATGTTGACCAAAATACTTAAATGTGATTTTTTTTATATATATTTTAAAGCATAAACAGCAACTGAAATAACACACATAAATCTATGTTTTATGGATGCCAAGTACTGTATCTCTGTAGATTACATTTGCTCTATATCCCAAGGCAGAATATGGTTTTAATATCTTGTAAAATAAACAGCAACATTTCAATGTGTATTTTTGGATTATAAGTATCCAGAGATTCTCTACCTTTAAAAAGCTCACTTATGTTTTAATTATTATCTTTCATTTTTTTCACATTGACATTCCGTGCAGTGAAGCATCATACTGCTTTCTAAAAGAATTCTTTGGGTTTACTTTTGCAGTTTATGGATTAAGACTGCCATACAATTCATAAGGGGGAACTGAATTAGTCTTTATAAGCAGTCTACATGGCTACATTCATAGGTGCCAATTCTGTGGGTGCTCAAGGGCCCGAGCACCCACGTAAATTGATGAGCACCCACGGGCCCGAGTCCCGCTGCTGGGCCGCCATATTAACTTGCTAATTTGCGGCTGCAGCACCCACATTGCCGGACCCACTACCTGGGAAACAGTATGCTGGGAAGAGTGTATTCTGTCCGCAGAGTACCTGCACTGTGGGCGCATTTATGTACCTGCACTGTGGGGGCATTTATCTATGTGGAACTCTGTTGCCGTAATTTCAATATTGGAGCCAACTGTGCTCCGTAATATAAATTGGTATTATTTTTTGGCCACACCCCTTACCCATGAAGCCACTCCTCTATATTTTTGGCTTGAGCACCCACCAGCAAAATCATAAATCGGCACCTATGTATACGTTCAGTATGAATAAAGTTTTCCCTGTTCAATTAGCCATGCAAGTTAGGCCACATAAATTCTCCACAGGATGCGGGCCTGATTCAGAGATGGACATAGGAATTGCAGCCAAAGCAGATTCCTGCAAGGTTTGTTCCACACATGCCTTGTTGTGTGACGTTCCCCTCTGCCACTGCCTTATTGACAGGCAGCAGTGGGGGGGGGGGGGAGCATAGGCGAATCTAGAATTATGGTAATGGGTGGTCCCAGATCTAGACATAACAGCAGGGGGACCTTTGCACGGCATAGCCGTGCGGCAAAAAGGGGGCATGGCCTCATGGGAAGGAGGTGTGGCATCATGGCCTCATGGGAAGGAGGTGTGGCATCACAAAAAGGGGTGTGGTATTACACTTTAGACCATACACAGTAATGCCCATTACACATTTTAGCAAACTCCGTAATACCCATTACACATTAAGCCACACGCCGTAATGCCAATTACACATAAGGCCACACACCATAATGCCCATTACACATTGTGCCACACGTCATGATACCCATACTATATAACAAACCATAATGCCCATTACATATTTGCCACATAAGTGCTGCTTACCTACGTGCTCATTGCTAGGGGGTTCTTGCTTGCTGGCACCATAGTACCCATTACACATGATGCCGCACACCATAGTACCCATTACACATGATGCCGCACACCATAGTACCCATTACACATGATGCTGCATACCATAGTACCCATTACACATGATGCTGCACACATAATGTCCCTTACACATGATGCTGCACACATAATGCCCCTTACACATGATGCTGTACACATAATGCAACTTACACATGATGCTGCACACCGTAAAGCCCCTTACACATCAAGCCACACATTATGCGTAATGCCCCCACATACCGCCACTTGTAGCGTCCCTTAAGCAATGCTCCCAAAAGTGCCACTTACTGTAAATTTTTATATGAGTCTTCGCTGCTGCTGCCGGGAGAGATGGAGAGCGGTGAAGCTGCTTCTATGGGGAGAGGAGCAGAGCACAGCACAGAGCAGAGCATGCTCTCACTCCCCTCCTGGTGTCCCCTCTAGCCGAGTGGACATTTGAAATATTGTGCGCGCTGTTGTTGTGCGTGACGTCGGGGGAGCACGCCGGGCGCTGGCACCACATGATTAAAGGGGGGGCAGGCTGAAGTGAAATCGGGGAGAAGAATTGGAGTGGAAGCTGCAGGGATGACAGTCATTGACAGCTGGCCAGAGAGCAGGGGGCTGCCCGGCTGTATTCAGAGCACTGCAGGTCACGGCTGTTTGAAATAATACCCCTTTCACAACAGAAAATGCAGGATTTACTCGGGAATATGGTCCCAGGATCATGCAGGGACATTCCCAGGCTGACCCCTTATACACCAGCCTAGGGGGAGAGACAACCACTCCCCTCTCTCTACCCCCCTTTAACCAACCAGCTATATCTTCGGAACCAACTGACCCAGTATCATATTTAAGAACTTTTGAGTTGGCTTCGAATGATTTTGGTCCCGTGAAACTGGGTTTGGTTCCAGAGAAATCTGCCCTCAAAGAACATAAACAGTCATGAAATTACATTTAAGAAATGAAAAAAAAAAATGGTTTAACCTCAATATCCCTGGAACCGATTAACCCATATGGATCCAGCCTGGTATCAGATTGAAAACCCAGTGAATTGGGTTCGACTGAGATCAACCTCGAGCTTCAGTGATGCCGAAGGGGGAACTGGCAGCCGTTGAACTGGGTTGGGGGGAATTAGCGGGTCCCATGTTATCCTATAGGGAAAACGTTCCAGCTTTGCCTGGCAGTATCTCCGGTTCCCAGGGGGCCCCATCCCTCAGCTACAAAATGCTAATGGGTGATCCGGTGCACCCCCTATGGTGATTCGCCTATGGTGGGAAGGGCTGAGTTCCTAGGAATGGGGGACGTGTTTCATGTGTTTTCTAGGAAGAAAGAGCCAAGGGTCTTCCGCCATGTTGGAACCCATCTTGCGATGCCAGCCACAGAGCTGGGATCGCAGCTACATGCAGTAGTCATCTCTTCTTCTAAAACATCTCCTTCATCATGCCACTCCTAGAGATCAGATGGAAATTCAATATTGCTTGCTTGCAACGTTGACCTTCTGTCCATCACTGAATTAGACTCTTAATGCAGATGTTCTTCACAGCCCCTGGGCAGGTGAAATCGGGGGGAAATCCCTATTATAAATGTTGGGATCTCATAATTTTCTTGGCAATTAGAAGCTTTTAACTAGTTGAATTTGGCCAATAATGACATGTAATTTTAGGGGTGATATTCAGCAAAATGCTGTATTGATAGGAAAGGTGTTTTTAGGCTTGCAGGTGGGAGTTTTACAGGTATGGATGAACACATTTTTTTTATTAAAAGTGGCACAAATGACACAAAAAATCTAATTACAGGCATTATTATGCCCTCCAAATTTATCTACAGCATTAATTTGCTGAAAAACACATTCATATGATACATTTTATGATCCTCAAATACTTTACTTTTGGCCATTAATAGGCTACTGTGCTGTTATTTAGTAAATGCATGCATTTTTGTAGGGGGACACTGTTTTCCCCATTTTTACCACACCAAAAAAAAAATTTGAAATATAGAATTTGGTGGCTGATAACAATCACAAGGCCCATCCAGTTTTTCTAGAAAAGTGGAATCAAAATGGGGCGCTCCAGTGATTCTGCTGCCTTTATTTCCAAATCCGTGGATCAATCCCTATTGATCCATTAATACAAGTGAAAAAATGGGGGGGTGCGGTTCTGGAAAAAGTGGCGCTGAATGAAGAAAAAATATGGTACTTATCTTTTCATGGGAATCCTTTTCGACTTCTGATACTTTTACTTCCTTATTCGTCTTTCAACAGGGTGGATACATGAAAAGATAAGATTTTGAAAAAAAAAAGAGGGATGTGATGGTCTACTCTTTTGTAATGGGTGTTAGAAAAACATCCAAAGTCAGCAAGGGGGCGTACCTTACTTACAATGAGATGTTATAAGGTACATATGTAAAGGTATCTTTTCAAATGATGGGTGCGTACCCGTACTCACGGAGTATTAGGCGATGACACTCCTTGAAAGGTTTCTTTCAAGTATCCTCATTCATGGAGAAAGAAAGGGTGGTGTGCAATTCTCTTATAACAAGTTGGAATTTATTTTGTAAGAAACACACGTCCAAAAATTAAAAATTACATTAAAATATATGTATCCTTCACTCCTTCAGTGAAATGAGGGAGGTAAGGAGATCAGGTCTTGATCCACAGTGTAATACCGGTATACACCCAGATGTTAAATGGTGGGACCTTACCTTTTCTCCAACCTTCACCTCAAACACTTACAGGTTAAAAGGCAATGTCCTCCTGCCTCCTGCCCAGGAGGACATTGCCTTTTAACCTGTAAGTGTTTGAGGTGAAGGTTGGAGAAAAGGTAAGGTCCCACCATTTAACATCTGGGTGTATACCGGTATTACACTGTGGATCAAGACCTGATCTCCTTACCTCCCTCATTTCACTGAAGGAGTGAAGGATACATATATTTTAATGTAATTTTTAATTTTTGGACGTGTGTTTCTTACAAAATAAATTCCAACTTGTTATAAGAGAATTGCACACCACCCTTTCTTTCTCCATGAATGAGGATACTTGAAAGAAACCTTTCAAGGAGTGTCATCGCCTAATACTCCGTGAGTACGGGTACGCACCCATCATTTGAAAAGATACCTTTACATATGTACCTTATAACATCTCATTGTAAGTAAGGTACGCCCCCTTGCTGACTTTGGATGTTTTTCTAACACCCATTACAAAAGAGTAGACCATCACATCCCTCTTTTTTTTTTTTCAAAATCTTATCTTTTCATGTATCCACCCTGTTGAAAGACGAATAAGGAAGTAAAAGTATCAGAAGTCGAAAAGGATTCCCATGAAAAGATAAGTACCATATTTTTTCTTCATTCAGCGCCACTTTTTCCAGAACCGCACCCCCCCATTTTTTCACAAGGCCCATCCAGTCTGTCCTTTATGGTCAGGGTATTAGAGCTAAGGGTTACGATATTAGGGTTAGTTTAGGAGTTTCGGTCAAATGATAGGGTAATAAGGTTAGTTTAGTGAATTGAGTTTAATGGTTTGGGTTTGGGTTAGGGTTAGTTTAGAGGGGTATAGATAGGATATTATGATTGTCTTATTGGTTTGGGATTAGGGTATTAGGATCAGTTTAGGACAGGCATGTCCAACCTGCGGCCCTCCAGATGTTGTAAAACTACAAATCCCATCATGCCTTGCCACAGTTTTGCTATTAGGGAATGCTAAAACTATAGCAAGGCATGCTGGGATGTGTAGTTTCACAACAGCTGGAGGGCCGCAGGTTGGACATGCCTGGTTTAGGATATGGGGTTAGGGTTTATGCTATTAGGGATATTACAGTTGGTTTAGAATGTGGGTTAAGATATTAGGGTTAGAGGTTATGATTGGGGAGAATGCCATCACATAGGCCTCACTGTGCCAGGCAATCACAGGCCTGACCAATTCTACTAGACCCAGGCCAACAACTAACATAGTAGACAAATACTGCTTGGCCGCTGGGATAAAACTTTACCAATTGCATTGTGTGATAAGTGAGAACTCGCTTAGCCTCTATAAGTTAAATTAATTCAAACTCAAGGCTAAATGAACCTGCTCCATAATTTCCAAACTTCTATTAAAACAATCCCAGGTTTTAAAGATTTTGCATGAAAATAATTATCCCTAAAATATCCTATATATTTTTTTTTTGTACAATTTTTATACTATATCTGCAATTCTCGATCTTTTATTTGATGGGTTTCGTAACATAATATTTACTGGAATTTTTTATTATGTGCAAAAACATTCTATTATCATTCAGTTCACTTTATTACAATGTAGATAGTAGTGTACCTAAGATCACCATGGGAGTTGCTTACCTGGCCCTTATCAAAGTATCCTTGCAAACCAATTTAAAATGTTTGCACTATGCTGATATTTTGCATTATTTTTTATGTCTTGTTAACATTGTTGCTTCTATAATACCGCCTTAAGAAATAAGAATTACTTACTTCTGCCATAACTCTAGGAACAAAATAGTGATAGATGGATGATTCACCAATGTGATGGATTCTAAACTAATTGCACTTTTTCAGGTTTGTTGACCTGCACAGGATTATTACAAAATGAAGTACAAAAGCAAATTATTCATGTGTTCGTGTCCAGTTAACAAGCAGATTAGAATATAGCTGCAGACCTCCACATAAAATTTTTCGGTACTTCTTTACTTTCACGGCGCCAGCATGGCGCCGCGCGTCAGAGTCCCCTTGCGGGGCTCGCTTCGCTCGCCCACGCTGCGGGCTCGGTGGCTCGCTACGCTCGCCACGCTAATTAAAATCAACTCCATGCCAACATGGATAGTGGAGGTATGAACTATCCATGTTGGCATGGCGTTAACTTCGTTTATTTTACTTAGTTTGTGGCGAGCGTAACCCGGAAGTAGCGCGGCGCCATGCTGGCGCCGTGAAAGTAAAGAAGTACCAATTTTTCTAATTTAACTTATTTAGGAAGACATTGAGATGATAGGGGTATACACGCTCACATGGCACCGGCCACAACCACACAGCCCTGGTCACACCCCCTCTGTTTCTCATGGTAGTAGAACCTTGATCACTTTCAGCTCTGGGCCCACGTGAGCTTTAATCCAGCCCTCTAAGTGCTGATATTTTTCTGTTAAACAAGCTTGAAAGCCAGCTGCACATATGTACCTTAAGAGTACCTTATGAGGGGCCCCAAGGTTTGAATAGGCTCAGGGGCTGCAGCAGTACAGTGCCTAGCAATGGTTTATAAAGGCACCAGAATGGCCGGCAACCTGGCCACCCGCTGGATTCCTGGAAGGGAACTTACTTGGATCCCCCCTTGCCAGTAACCCCCCCAAGGCCTGGTCATCTTTCTGGCTACCTATATTAATAAGTTTAGTGACATCACACAAAGCAGTGAACCGCACGATGCATAATGCTGCACACTCCCAATTGCCCTTCCTTATTACATTGCAGAGTGAAAAATAATTAGCATTTTTTTTTGGGGGGGGGGGGGGACACATACATATGCTCAATATCAGGTTCAGTGTAACAGCTTTTTGGGCCTTTTGCATTTTGAGCTCTGCTCAACTAATTTGACTGAGTGCCACGTGCACAGTGGCTATGAGCTGTCAGACTGATAAAAACAAAAATCGAAAGGTCATTTCTGTATTCTAAATCCTGATTGATGCTACTGCTGCCTTGTATATGGTTGAACACTGTCTTTTCGTTACAACTCTTCACTCTCTGAACCTTGAAGATAAAGTTGCTGTATTGATCACATCTATTCCTTTCTATCTGGTTACAAACTCTCATCTCTAAGCCCAATATCTTATATTCATCAATTTTGCAGTGTGTGGCTATTAGTTGTATCCCCATTCTCCTTCTATGCTATTGCTTCCAGTGATAAGTCCACACCTAAAACATTGATGGTTTGATGGAATAAAAAAGTCCCCACTGTTTACACTAGGGATGAGCGCGTTTGTATCATAGAGATCCGACCGCACACGAACGTACCTGATCCAAGGCGCATCCAAGCTGTTTGCTTCTGTCCTGACATTTTTTTGTGTCAAAAATGAGGCCGAACGTCATATTCCTGCTGTCAGATTCTTGCGAGACCTGGATTCTTATATAAGTCCCAGCTTCCGGCGCCATCTTCAGTTTGCATGTGAATTCAGATAGCAGGCTACTATTATGGGCCACTACTAAGGGGGTGTTACGTTGCCCTGGCCTGGGCGCAGGAGACAACAACGGGGTCCAGAAGGCGAGGAAATCAGGCGTGAGCCCGCAGCCGGGACCGCCGGTTAGGACGGCCACAGCGGGTCCTACTCTCTCTCTGTTGAGTCCCCGAGGCAGATGGCAAACCCCTGCGGATCTAGGCTTCACCTGTGGCCGCCGCGTCCGAAGGAGCGAGTTAGGCCCGCTCCGACCCCGATGCAGCCAGGTCTTATGTGATGACAAGGGGTAAGTGATCGCCACGGGATATCTCAAGAGGATAAGCTGACTAATGGACCTAACTGGAAAAAGGCCCCTAACTGCCGGCACCAGACCAAGACAGGGAGTGCGACCAAGTCGCAGACACCAGCGGATGGAAGGGAGCCCCCAATAACACACCAGAGGTACCGTGACTCCCAAAGCAGGGATCTGGATGAAGAAGCAACACTCCTGCCTAAACAGAATACTAATGACAGAATGGGGCAGACGGGGATAATGAGGCTAAAGAGAGATAACCAAAGATAATCCCACGGAGGGGCTCAGCCACGGAGGGCCAGGGAACCAAAGAAGGAAAAGACCAGGGCTCCACTGGAGCACTTACGTGACCCACGAAAGATGGAGACTGTGGGTCCGATGCAGGCTCGCAGGCGGAGGATGGAATTCAGCAGAGGAGTCCAGGGAAAAGCAGGAACAGTAATATCCACAGGAGGACACAAGCTGGCAGGATGGGAGACCAGGAGGGCTGCAGCGGAGAACCACAGCAGGGGAATCCAGGACCAAGGACCTAGAGGACCGGAGGGAACAGCAGTAAAGCTGGGGAGCAGTAAAGCTATAACCGGCGTCTGTGCCCAGCAGACGCCGGCTATTTATTCAAACTTCGCGCCGTCTGACTGACGTCAGGCGCGCGCGTTCCTGGCTGCCGGGTGGAAGTTCGGGGACGTTGCCTAGCAACGCCCCGACGCTTAGCCTCAGAGTGAAGCTTGGGACGCTGCCTGGCAACGTCCCCCGCCGCGTCAGATGACGCTGCATCTGCCGCGTCAGATGACGCTGCACTCGCCGTCCGTCCGGGAGCAGGGATTCCCGGACGGCGGCGTGCAACAGTACCCCCCCCCCCCCTTGAGGAAGGGTTAACAACCCTTTCCCACCAGGTTTATCTGGGAATTGTTGAAAAAAGGCCCTTCTCAGGTTGGGCGAATGCAAATCTCCATCGGAAACCCAGGACCGCTCTTCGGGACCAAATCCCCTCCAGTGTACCAGAAACTGCAAGGAACCTCTCACTAGTCTGGAATCGAGGATTTTTTCCACACGGAACTCCTGTTGCCCCTGCACCATCACTGGGGCAGAGCCATTCCTCAGTCTGTGAGGAAATCTCTGTGAAAAAAACACTGGCTTAAGAAGCGAAGCATGGAAGGTACTCGAAATCCTAAGGGACTTAGGTAGAGCAAGACGGAATGCTACCGGATTAACCCTCCTGACAATCCGAAAAGGCCCAATGAACCGAGGCCCTAATCTTGCTGATGGTTGGTGAAGCTTTATATTACGGGTGGATAGCCACACCCAGTCACTAACCTTAAAAGGGCAAGGCCGTCTGGACTTGTCAGAGAATACCTTCTCTCTGAAAGAGGCTTCTTTAAGGGCCAAGTGGACTTTCCTCCATATGACTCTGAGTCGAGAGGCAGCTGCTGAGGAAGACCCAGGGGCATCAGGTCCCAAAGAATTAGCCCGTGGATGGAATCCGTAGACTGCAAAAAAGGGCGACGTCTTAGAGGCCGAATGATGTGCGTTATTATACGCAAATTCGGCTAACGGCAGGAAACTGACCCAGTCATTTTGCAGTTTGGAAACAAAGACCCTTAAATACTGTTTAAGAGACTGATTAAGACGCTCTGTTTGTCCATTGGCCTGTGGATGAAATGCGGAAGTGAGGCTGATCTTAACCTTCAAGGCAGCACAGAACATTCTCCAAAACTGAGCCACTAACTGTGGACCCCGGTCGGACACAATTTCACTGGGAAATCCGTGTAAACGAAAAATGTGCTGAAGGAATAGCATGGCTAGTTCTTTAGCCGAGGGTAACTGCCTTAAAGCCACGAAGTGTGCCATCTTAGAAAATCTATCGCCGACGACCCAAATGACTTGACAGTGAGATGAGACTGGAAGACCCACAAAAAAATCCATGGCCAAATGAGACCAAGGCCTGCCTGGAACGGACAAGGGCAACAACTCACCCAACGGTCGAGAACGTGGAACCTTATGGCGGGCACACTCCGGACAAGACAACACAAAGTCCTTGTTGTCCCTGGCCATCCCTGGCCACCAGACCACACGGGATAACAAGGCAAGAGTCTTATATACTCCTGGGTGACCAGAAATCTTAGTATCATGGCATTCCGCCAAAACTCTACGTCTCAATGAAGGAGGAACGAACAATCTATTCTCCGGAGTTTGGGCTGGAGCTTGCCCTTGAGCTTGCCAGAGAAGACCCTCCAAGGTCTGACTCACTCCGGCATGAATACAGGAAGAAGGAATGATGGACCCTGACTTGATCCCACTCTCCTGTTGAGGAATGAAACATCTGGAAAGGGCGTCTGCCCTGATGTTTTTTGATCCAGGAATATAAGAAATAATGAAATTAAACCTCATAAAGAAGAGAGCCCACCGGGCTTGGCGAGCGTTCAGTCTTTTAGCTGACTCAATGTATTGTAGGTTCTTATGATCCGTTAAGACAAGGATCTGATGAACAGCTCCCTCCAGCCACTGTCGCCATTCGTCAAAGGCCCACTTGATGGCGAGCAACTCCCTGTTGCCCACATCATAATTAGACTCTGCCTGAGAAAATTTTCTGGACATGTAGGCACAGGGGTGGAATTGTAAAGACTCCGGATCTCTCTGAGAGAGAACCGCCCCGGCCCCTACTTCGGAGGCGTCGACTTCCACCACGAATGGCAGCTCAGGGTTGGGGTGTCTAAGAATTGGAGCCGAAATGAAGGCCTGCTTCAGGGTCTTAAAAGCCTGTTCTACCTGAGGAGTCCATGCTGATGGATCCGCCCCTTTCTTGGTCAGAGCCAAGCGCTGAGTCCGGGTTGCTTCTGCGCTGACAGGCAGGTGTGAGAGCTGCCGCCTGCATAAGCAGCAGAGACCGACAGATCGGCTCCAGCCTGTCAGTGCAGAAGCAACCCAGACCCGGCACTCCCCACAAAGCCTGTTGGTGCTGGCTCCACCAAGCCGTAACCAGATTGCACTTAATATGCAATCTACTGTATCATAATCAGGCCCGATGGTGTCACAGATATGTTATCCTATAGGGTCTCCCAGCACATACCCTGAGCCAGCCCCGCCAAGTCTACTGCAGCCCATAGGCATCACATGGGCGAAGCCCGGGCACAAAGCGGCTGCTACAAGTGTAAATTACTAAATAGCAGAGCCTGGTGGCCACTATGACAGGTAGCAAGGAGGTGGCATGGCTGGATGGAATCCTGGCAGACTGACAGGGGTGACTGTCAGCAGGGATTCTAATTAGCAATATGGGTGCAGGCTGACTGAGCATGATAGTGACAATGTGGAAAAGACTGTCACTGTCTGCTTTAAGGGGTACATTGAGGCAGTCTGCTGTGCCTGTTGTGCTATAACCTAATGGCCACATTCTGGCTGGGGACACAGTAGTTAAGTTAAGTTGCCATCTCCAACCAGTCTCCTTGTCACACTGCCTGTCCCCTCACTCACTGGAGGTTTTCTGTGCAGCTCCACCACCTCCACGGTTTGAGAATAAATTGTGGGCACTGCACTAAGACAGAGTTTCAGCAGCTCAATAAGGAATATGGCAAATTAATAAAGAGTAAAGAGAAAGTGAAGTTTAAAAGTGTGGAAAAACACCTGAAAAATAAAATCAATGTATACAGCTCTATTGAGTATATTGAAACAGTCCGTGGGGCTGCTGTGCTGACCCTACCTCTAAGTAACAGGGAGCGGGATGCTGAAGGCAGAGCTCGGCGTCCTGCGGTTGTTAGCAGAAGCTAACACGGTTTGTTGGTCACTGCTCCCGCCATCTCCCACACGATGCTGTGTCTGATCCCCGTCCCAGCTGCTCCCCTCTGGTCCCTGGCTCTCTGCCCGCTGGTTTTTTCCAGCGCTCTCCTTGTCTCCGGCTCTGTCCTCGCCTCTGGAGCTGAGCGGGGAGCAGGTGACATGACCAATGGCTCCATTGCGGTGGCACAAATGCAGTGAGGAGAAAGCAGACTGAGGAGCCAGCGGGCAGCAGTTTAACTGGTGCCCGGCAACATGAGTAACTAGCAGACCTCCGTCTGTAGAAACGGCACCTGTAGAGGTGCCTCAGTGACAGCCATGGACGTGCTTTCTGCCTATATGAAAGCACGCCCCTGTCACTGAGGCAGATGTGATTGCCCAATCACATCTGCCTCAGTGACAGGGGCGTACTTTCATATACGCAGAAAGCACATCCCTGTCACTGAGGCACCTCTACAGGTGCCGTTTCTACAGCTTTTTTGAATGGGCTTTTACAGCCCGGCGCTCGGACCCGCCCGCTGCCCGCCCCCTGTTATGGACCCATAACATTGTCAGCAGGAGGCACCACTCTTGGTGCCTCCTAAGCCAGTAAAAGAAAAAGGGGGAGGTAAAAATGTATAATAATAAAAAGCATACACTTATGACACATAATATGTGTCATAAGTATTTGTTTTTTTTATTTTATTATTTTGCTCGTTAATGACAGGGAGGCACAGCCTCCCCTGCCTCCCCTGACTGCACGTGCCTGCTAGGTATATATAGTACACTGTAGTCTTGCTATCAATTCACAAGTGCAGCCGTTTAACAACATTTCCATAATTGGGTGTTTCCAACAAGTCACATGTGACCTGCAACAGTTTACGTCTGACTGAGGACAAGGTCCACAGTGCATAAGTGAAATAGTCTCAAAGTAATAAATATGGGATGTGTGTCATCCAGAAAATTTCCTTGGAATGTACTAATTAATAAACATATTCATCATGCATACACACATATATCCAAATTCATTTCAAGACTGTAAATAGGACATTTAAGGGTAGATGTACTAAGGGATCTATGTACTAAGCCCCTTGGAGACATAAAAAGTAGACAGAGATAATGAACCAGCCAGTCAACTTTTAACTGCCATGTTACAGGCTGTGTTTGAAAAAAGACAATTAAGTGCTCGTTGGTTGATACTTTATCTCTCTGCATCTTAGCACTATCCATGACTTAGGCATAGAGAGAGAGAGACATTTATACGTAAACATATCGTGTTAACACAACAGCACTTTAACGGCGATTAAAACATTTAATGCTGTTAACTCGGGTGGGGGGTTACAGCGGCGGGAGGAGCAAAGTGGTGGAGGCGTTGAGTCTCGTACAGTATAACAGAGACCCCGTGCCCCTCCAAAAATGGCAGACACCATTGAGAAGATATGCTAGACGTACTCTTGCACCTCTAGCGACTGTCTCCTTTGCTGCGGTGGCCATCTTTGGACGGGCGCTGGGTCTCTAATGCTGTCAGAGATTCTGCTCTTCTGCCGTGCCGATCCCCCCACACACACACACACACAAGGAAAAAGATTGATCTCCCCCTGGCAATGAGCATTTCACCCCCTATGGCAGCAAGCATGCATTCCCCCCTGGCAAACAGCATTTAACCCCATGACAGCAAGCATGTATTTCCCCCCTGGCAACAAGCATGGAACCCCCTATGGCAATGAGCATGCAATTTCCTTTGGTAACAAGTATGTAATCCTCCCTGGCAATGAGATTTTCAGTAAACTGCACTTATGTGCCTAGCAATGCGAATAATTTCAATTAATCACAAAAATTGCATGCGCAATTTAAATTTTGATTCATTGACCACTATATATATATATATATATATATATATATATATATATATATATATATAAATATATATATATATATATTTATATATATATATATCCTGGGTCGATCCGGCACTTGGCCACATAGAATTAATGAACCTGAGTGCCTTTTCAGAAATAGTATAATCAGCAGATGTGGAGGTAACCTTGCGGGCTCCAACGAACGGCACTTCAGGATTCAGAAAAAACGTGTGTTTATTACAACGTTTCGGAGCGACTTGCACCCCATCGTCAGGTGAACAGCAATCATATAGATAGATATAGCAATCTATATAGATAGATATAGGAAGAACAAAGGGGCGCTCCATGGTGCATGTAAACGACATATTTAATAAGGAGACAGATTAACTCCAATAAATTGTAAAAGCAATTGCTCGTACCAATAAAACACACACAATACCCGGGGAACACCTCTCCAATGTACACTCCAACAGAAGCTGAATCACGGAAGACCACAGATGCTGGATTGCGCTCGGGGAATCTCAAACCTCGGACGCTACAGTGGACACCAATCAGCTGAGACGCCGGGTGAAACATGGGTATCTGAAGCCACCGCTAACGCATTTCGTCACACGGACTTCGTCAGAGGGCGTGGCTTCAGGAATACCCGAGGAAGCGTATACACAGAATTCCACCAATGAGAATCTCGAGTGGGTGGATGAGATTCTCATCCACGAGCAATTGCTTTACATTTTATTGGAGTTAATCTGTCTTGTTCTTCCAAGATTTAATCATCCTTGACCCTGGATGCTTTGTGCCATTTGAAAAGGGAGCAGCAGTCATAATTGGACTTTGGTGATTTTTTCTCCGTTACAGGGGTTACTTTGCTGGACCAAAATTGGACTTTAATTCTGTCGGCGCCGCTCACACTGAACTCTATTCCATATATATATATATATATATATATATATATATATATATATATATATATATATATATATATATATATAGACATTGTAGGGGCTCTGCACACACTAAATTAACTGATAATAAATAGTGGAGATTTGGTTCATGAATTGATCAATGCATTTAAGCCTGCAGCCCCCGTCACGGGACCCCACCTTTCTGCAGGTCCTAGCACTATCGCTCAATATGGCTACAATACACATAGCTATCCCATCAATGTTGGATTCCAGGCATGCTATCTGGTCTGAAGCTCACAGCACACTTTGCTTTTATAGGTGAGCAGTTACCAACACACCTGTCACTAATCATCTAGGGAACTGGTTAACATAAGCTATGCATTATGGGTTAAAACAGGGTGCATGAGAGAATGTGACCACAATAAGACTAATTAAAAAATTAATCTAATAAACAATATATACACTAAACATCGGCACTCACCTTTCCTAGTTTTGGGGTGCCCTATGGCTTGTGACCACATTGTTTAAACAGACATTGTAGGGGCTCTGCACACACTAAATTAACTGATAATAAATAGTGGAGATTTGGTTCATGAATTGATCAATGCATTTAAGCCTGCAGCCCCCGTCACGGGACCCCACCTTTCTGCAGGTCCTAGCACTATCGCTCAATATGGCTACGATACACATAGCTATCACATCACATCACATCACATAGCTATCACATCACATTGATGTGATAGCTATGTGTATTGTAGCCATATTGAGCGATAGTGCTAGTGTCTGCGCATGTGCAGAGGCGTCTCTGCGCATGTCATATGTCCGCCCCCTACAAGTGCGTCACGGCCGCATTACCATACGTACGCCCAGCGTTTGCATGGGAACGCCCATTAAACGCGGGGCGTATGCATATGGTAATGAGCCCAAATAGCCCTTCACGCCCCTCTCCACCCCCTGTTCGGAGTGTTCACATTTCATGCGGAATTTGGCCGTACGCCCCGCTCGCACATGCGCAGAGACGCCTCTGCACATGCGCAGACACTAAACATCGGCGGCACGAACGCACGCGGATATTACCACACCGATCAGAATAAGGGCCATTCTCTCATGCACCCTGTTTTAACCCATAATGCATAGCTTATGTTAACCAGTTCCCTAGATGATTAGTGACAGGTGTGTTGGTAACTGCTCACCTATAAAAGCACAGTCTGCTGTGAGCTTTAAGGCCCCCATACACTAGGGCGACTTGTCCTTAGGACAAGTCGCCCCCGACTTCCCCCTGAGCTTCCCCGGCTGCTCCCCGGGGGAGCTTGATTAGATTGGCACTTGATGTGCCATTTTTTACATGTGATAAATCGTCTCGATTTATCACATGTAAAAAACCCGGGGAGCAGGGGGGGGGGGGGCTACAGAGGTGGGAGCAGGGGGGCTGGGGACGCTGCGGGGGACACGTCTGTGTCCCCCGCTGCTGGGGACAGCGTCTGTGTGCCCCGCTGCTGAGGACGCTGCGGGGGACAGCGTCTGTGTGCACCGCTGCGGGGGACAGCGTCTGTGTCCCCCGCTGCTGGGGACGCTGCGGGGGACAGCGTCTGTGTGCCCCGCTGCTGGGGACGCTGTGGGGGACAGCATCTGTGTCCCCCGCTGCTGGGGACGCTGCGGGGGACACAGGCGGCATAGAGCCAAGCAGGGGGAGCCGGCGGGAGCTGTCAGTGCTAGAAAAAAAAAAGCCTATACAATGAATGGGCAGCCTGTGATTGGCTGAGCGCTCTCTCAGCCAATTGCTGACTGGCTGAGAGAGCGCTCAGCCAATCACAGGCCGCCCATGCATTGTATGGGCTTTTTTTTTTTATTCATCACTGACAGCTCCCGCCGGCTCCCCCTGCCCGGCTCTATGCCGCCTGTGTCCCCCGCAGCGTCCCCAGCCCCCCCTGCTCCCTCTACCGCCTCGCCGCCCCACTAGGTCCCAAGTCGGGTGGTCGGACGTGCAGCAGGTCCGTCCACCCGACGCAGATCTGATGCGCACGGGACCGCGCATCGGATCTGAGGGGACATCAAAACTAGCCGATTTTGGTCCGATTTCGGCCAGATCCGACTGATCTGGCTGAAATCTGACCAAAATCGGCTAGTGTATGGGGGCCATTAGACCAGATAGCATGCCTGGATTCAAACATTGATGGGATAGCTATGTGTATTGTAGCCATATTGAGCGATAGTGCTAGGACCTGCAGAAAGGTGGGGTCCCGTGACGGGGGCTGCAGGCTTAAATGCATTGATCAATTCATGAACCAAATCTCCACTATTTATTATCAGTTAATTTAGTGTGTGCAGAGCCCCTACAATGTCTGTTTAAACAATGTGGTCACAAGCCATAGGGCACCCCAAAACTAGGAAAGGTGAGTGCCGATGTTTAGTGTATATATTGTTTATTAGATTAATTTTTTAATTAGTCTTATTGTGGTCACATTCTCTCATGCACCCTGTTTTAACCCATAATGCATAGCTTATGTTAACCAGTTCAGTAGATGATTAGTGACAGGTGTGTTGGTAACTGCTCACCTATAAAAGCACAGTCTGCTGTGAGCTTTAGACCAGATAGCATTCCTGGATTCAAACATTGATGGGATAGCTATGTGTATTGTAGCCATATTGAGCGATAGTGCTAGGACCTGCAGAAAGGTGGGGTCCCGTGACGGGGGCTGCAGGCTTACATGCATTGATCAATTCATGAACCAAATCTCCACTATTTATTATCAGTTAATTTAGTGTGTGCAGAGCCCCTACAATGTCTGTTTAAACAATGTGGTCACAAGCCATAGGGCACCCCAAAACTAGGAAAGGTGAGTGCCGATGTTTAGTGTATATATTATATATATATATTATATATATATATATATATATATATATATATATATATATATACTCCAAAATAATGGCACTCAGGAGGCAAAAGTAACTTAATACATTAAAAAAGAGTATTAGGTTCAAGCTTTCGGGGTTTGACCCCCTTCCTCAGCCTCAGGACACGATACTACAGCACATACACACAGTGTAATTACCCTCTTTTTTAAATGGGTGTAATGTTATGATAAGGTGTACTGCCTCTGGAACCATTTGCATGATATTTGAATGTCATTATCAATCAGGAGCAGTATTTTTCTTATAGTCATGTAATGACTATGAAATGTTGCATAAGAGGACATGATAAATCATAAAGCATTTCTGTCTATTTATATATATATATATATATATATATATATATATATATATATATAGATACACACACATATATGTGGATTAATTTAGTAATGAATCCTTGAGCATTTGAGGATTTCGTCGGCAAACTAGGAAAGGCTGACCTTATAACGATGAGTACTATTGCTTACTGTAAGTGACAGCTTTGTGAGCAGCTCCGCATTGTGATTGCTGACAGCTAGACATATCTATATCAATTAAAGTAAGAGCTGAGCACAAAAGGATCTCATCCATTCATATAGCTCAAGATGCTCATGTCAAGTCTACATCAAAGCAAGGCAGCCGGGGTCCCACATTGCAGAACTGCAAGTCCCAGCATGCCCTGATAACCAGTGTTTGCTATGACTTGGACCTATGCAGCCGCTGGCCGCACAGAGGAGCGATAAACATAAGCAAAATATATTTTTTTTTTTTACACTCTTTGAGTTTTTTACATTTAAAAGCTTTCCATTGTGTTAATTTTCATTTAGCTATATGGACTCAGTAGTTTATTACTGGTTGTTATTATTATTATTATTATTATTATTATTATTATTATTAGTCATCATCATGGTAATAGTAGTAGTAGAACCATCATAATTATTATTATTAGTAGTAGTAGTAGCAGTAGTAGTATCATTATTAGCAGTAGTAGTATTATTATTATTAGTAGTAGTAGTATTAGTAGCAGCAGTAGTAGTATCATTATTAGCAGTAGTAGTATCATTATTATTATTATTATTATTATTAGTAGTAGTAGTATAATTATTATTAGTAGTAGTAGTATCATTATTAGTAGTAGTAGTAGTATCATTATTATTATTATTATTATTAATAATAATAATAGTAGTAGTGATTTTTTAAATAGTAGTAGTAGTTGTATCATCATTATTATTATTAGTAGTAGTAGTAGTAGTATCAATGGGGCAGATGTATTAAGCCTGGAGAAGAGATAAACTGGAGATAACTTGGAAGAGATAACGCACCAGCCAATCAGCTGTGTTTGAAATATGACAGTTGGGATCTGATTGGCTGGTGCGTTATCTCCTTCCACTTTATCTCCAGTTTATCTCTTCACCAGGCTTAATACATCTGCCCCATTATTATTATTATTATTATTATTATTATTATTATTAATAATAATAATAATAATAATAGTAATAGTAGTGATGTTTTTAAAATATTAGTAATAGTAGTTGTTCATTATTGTTATTAGTAGTAGTAGTATCATTATTATTATTTTATACATAAAGGGGTAAATGTATGAAGCAGTGATAAGGGAGAAGTGATAAAGTGCCTGGTACTTTATCACCAGCCAATCAGCTCCTGACTGTTAAGTTAAAGGCTGGATTTAAAAAGGGATAGTCAGGAGCTGATTGGCCGGTGATAAAGTACCAGGCACTTTATCACGTCTCCTCCCTTATCACTGCTTCATACATCTACCCCAAAGTGCAGCAAGGATCCCATAGTGCCGTACAAGAGTATTTAATCAGGTTACTGAGGGGTAGATGTATGGAGCAGTGATAAGGGAGGCTAAGTGATAAAGTGCCTGGTACTTTATCACCGGCCAATCAGCTCCTGACTGTCCCTTTTTAAATCAATCCTGTAACTTAACAGTCAGGAGCTGATTGGCCGGTGACAAAGTACCAGGCACTTTATCACTTCCCCTCCCTTATCGCTGCTTCATAAATCACATTCTATAAGCATCTGCACAGACTTTTTTCGTACTGAGTCAGTGGGAGAAAGGGAACTAATAAATTGTGTAAAAGGCTGTGTAGGCCAAAGCAGTAATTCAGGCATTAGATTTGATGTTTTGTATGTGAATTGTTTGTTGGTATTACAATACCACCAACTGACTTTGCACTAGTTCTCTCAAATGCCCTTAAAAATGTTGTGTTGGCATAAAAGCTGTATATTATCATCGGTATAGTAGCTTTATACTATACCATCATTTTATAGTATTGTAAAAACTTACAAACAAAATACGTAAGAGATGAGTCAAAACAATAATGTCCTTCTTAAATGTTGTTTGAATATAAATATAAATGATTGTATAATGACTAATTAAAACCAAGTGTAGTTCATGCAATAATTTTTTTCTGTAAATGGTCATGTATTATACTGTGCATGTTGTATGTTTATTATTTCAGAATTTTACAATTCAGCTTAGTTTCCATTGGTTACGAAACCATCAAATATTTTTTGTCGGTACAGTTGGTTGTGTTAGGATAATTGGCATTTCATGTAATCCACTAAATAAATATTATACGTGTATAAAGAACATAGACATGCTATTGTATTATTTGATTCAGTAATACACTAGTTGTGATATATAAATAGCAGGTGTATATCTCTACAACATCAGATAAGGGTGGAATCTCAGTGGATCCTGGATGTCCACCTCCTTCATAAAATCTTTAACTATCTAAATACAAGCTTTTTTTTTTCAACAAATGTGACAACCAGTAAGTCGTGTTTTGAAGATTGATTCCAAAGCCAGAACATCTTATACTGTGAGTCACTAGGTCTAGGTTTACGCTTTCTTTTGACCTGTCAGTTGCTAACCAAAAATAATTGTGGATGCTTACAACACCGATCACTTAAGGATTCTATAGTCTTGTATCTATATATCTACTGATAAATCTGACACCACACACAACACAGTTTATTCAAAACATCCCTGTATATATCTGAGAAGTCAAGTTCTAAACGACTCATTCAAATCACTCATTAATCTAAGCCATTCATTATACTGTATGTATTGTGCTCAGCGTATATATATATATATATATATATATATTAAGCAGAGGGTAGAGTGACATTAATGACAGAACATCCCCTATCATATACTCTAATGTAACGGATAAGCATTACAGTCTGTGTACAACGGCAGTAATATCATACATTCTATTATTTTGTTTTAAGAACAGGGTTTTGCTTTATTCATAATATGCCAATAAATCTAGCAAATAAAATCTGATATATTGAAACTCATCCCTTAGATTGTAAGCTCTTTGTGCAATTTTCTCAATCCTACTGCCTAGTGTTTTTTTAAATATTACAATGATGTCATTGGTATAATGTCCTCTCTGTACAGCTCTGTGGAAGATATTGGAGGTTTATAAATAAATCATAATAAAATAACACTTAAAATTGCTGATAATTGAGGAGGCGCGGGAGGGCAGAGGTTTCCTACAGTCTGTTTGTCTCTTCTTTGATGAATATGAAGCCGTTTTGTTTTGCAGCAGACACAGCTTGAAGCATTGTAGTCGTTAAGAGGCCTAGGGCCACCAGCAATCCCTATCGTTTTTTAAGAGACACAAAGACAGGGGCATATTTTTTTTCCCTGAAAGCAAATATATTATGAGGGTACAATTTCTTACTGTCCCTTCTACCAGAAAGTCTCCTACAAATTGAAAACGAACAACGGCCTGTTCAATCCAGACTATTAATTGTTCATTTTCGATCATTCTAGTAATCTGTGTATGAGCATAATCATTTTATTCCTTACAACCCATCCCTGTGCTACAGGGTTAACTGTAAGGATCATAAATTCTCCCATTTACTACTACCTTGACAAGGAGAAAATCAGTTTTCCAGTGTAGTAGTATAATAGGAAAATAATCGCTCGATTTGCTTTTTTAACTCATAGGGCCCCCAGGAGTTTACAGCACATGCTAATCTAATCAGAGCAAGGCCTGTTCCACCGCCAGGATAAGAAGACATAGAGACTTGAGAAGATGAGGAAGAATTAAATTCTTTAAGACCATAAATCACTAATTAAATAGGTGTGCATTTTCATTCAATGTGGTCTACTTTTTAAAGAAATGGCATGTTATTTTCAATATTATTATTTGTATTATTATTATTATTAATATTATTTACTTATACAGTGATAGCATGTTTGGTTGCACTTTGTGCAGCTAAAGTGAAGCCATGCTTACATTTTTCAGCTTAACAGTAAATTATAAAGCTTAACCTTCTGTTTATTTTAAGGATCCATTGATTATCAGCAAGCTAACCGTGAGAAGAACAGTATGTTTCCACAGTCTTAATGAGAATGCAGCTTACTGCTTTAGCTGGAATGAAATCTGCAACTCTTCTGGGGGTTTCAGTCGGCCAGCACTCATAAAGCTGCAATTTATATCATTAGAATAGCGCTGGCTTGTTTTTTTTTTACATATTTTGCTGTATAGCTAATCCTATTGTCTTGATATAAATATATATATGTGTGTGTGTGTGTGTGTGTGTGTGTGTGTGTGTGTGTGTGTGTGTGTGTGTGTGTGTGTGTGTGTGTGTGTGTGTGTGTGTGTGTGTGTGTGTAATATTTATGCATAATAGTTATGTTAGTAAAGAAAACTCCTAGGTCACCCAGTATTTATTTATACAATAAATATTCTATAGAATGTAAGCTTGTGAGCTGGGCCTTCTTACCTCTATTATTTTTTGGGAGAAAGAACAAATGTCTGACAATATTATGGTACTAAAAACAAACAAATATTTTGTCAACCAAATTTTTAATACACAATACTGTATGTCCTTACAGATCATGGTTAAATCAAATACACTTTGTTATAGCAACATTTGTCCGTAATGATTATTAATAAGCTTTGAGCTATGGTCAGCTAGTGACACCCTCTCTTTCTCTCTCTATATATACTGTATATAATACATAGATATTTAGATAGATCGATAGATAGATAGAATCTAATTGACTACAGTACAAGTAACTGACCTTATTATAATTTGATAAATGTATTCAGGAATGTTGTAAAGTCTTTCAAACATAGAAGTAAATACACTAATTTATAAGCAAGGACATTTTTACTTTCAACAACTGATCAAGAGAAAAAAATGTTGAATCCCTATCTCACTTTTAAATCAGCAACAGTGAGAGGATTAAACTGTTAACATAACAAAAAAATTCTGGGTGCCGTGGCACCCTGCGGTGCCTTAGGGTATTTGCAGGGGTGCTTTGGATTGGTGTTCCAAGACCAATTAAAATTATTTATGGTCAACAGGCAAAACCAGTGCTAATAGCTACCAATCATACAGTATGTGCACAAATAGAAGCAATTCCTGAGCCTCACCACATAATTGAACCTAAAAATGACACAAAAATACATTTTACTTAATTTAATATTTTATTGTCAATTTTTAAATAAGAAACTTTTGGCCTAGTGGTGCCGTGAAAACTTTTCAGATACCCTAGGGTGCTGTGATTCAAAAACGTTTGGGAACCGCTGTGGTATGGAATGGATATCTTATGTACATACTAACCAGCTACTGTTCTAGATAGAATTGATCAAAATCACTGCGATATTAAAGCTTTATTGCAATGATTCTAGAAAAAGCAGCCCCTAAAACTGCATTTGAATATTGTGCAGGACAAACCTTAATGATAATTCTTGTAGCTGGTAGTTTTTGCTCCTGTAAGTGATTACATCATTCTGCACATTTCACAAAACTCATATTAGAATTATTTTTATGTTTTACATATTCAGTGTATTACTGGTCTGCATGAAAGATGACTGTTATTGAAGTGGTTGGAGTTTTTGAACTTGCTTAATGGAAACTATTATTATATGCAGTTTCTATTTTTGGGGGACAAAACAGCTGCTACTTGGAGCAAATCATTTATTTAGTTTGGTGCCATATTCAGTGCAAATTTTAGATTGCTAATTAGTTGCCTTGTATAAGTTATGTAGCCCAATATCTGTTTACTGAAAACGATGGACGGAAATAGTATATGTCTTGTTGAGCTTGTGTTAAAAAGTCTACTCAAGGTCCAACATTAGCATCCCTGCATAAACTGTTACACACATATAGAATGTGACAATAAATAACATTACCCAAAAAACCTATAATACAGAAACAGATTTATAAATTGTAAATGTACATAGCAATTATATATAAGAATCCTGCCCTAGTCATACATTATAAAAAAAAAATATATGGTTCAACGAGGAATACTCTACATCTCTACCTAAGGATCGTACACAGGATTTAGGAGGTTATTCTGGTTGGTGCGTAAATTTCCGAATTATTTCGGAGCGGACCGCACGCCACGCTGTGCGGACATCGTACGAAGAAACGCCCACCGGTCCTCCGCATTCGGACTCACACTTTAAGAAAAGGGCGTGTTTATGGACGACATCCAAACCTTGCGTGTGCGGTGGACAAACACATATTCTGCACGGTCTTACAGCGTCAGAACGGACGGGAACCTGCCCGTACGCACCGATGCGGTGTATTAATGCAAAACTCACGACTATTATCTGAACTGGCATGTGCCAAATAACATGCTCTTAAAATTTTATGTTTTCCCTAACTGTAATAAATTTTTCATTTGATCCCCAAATGGGATGCGGTCAATTTGCCGGCAGTCGGGATCCCGGTGTTCAGAATCCCGACACTGGAATCCCGACCGCCGAAATCCCGAAACTTTCTCCCTCCGTGGGTGTCCACGACACCCATAGAGGGAGAATAAAATAGCGTGCCGAGCGTAGCGAGGCACCGGGCCCGCTGCGTGGCGAGCGCAGCGAGCCCGCAAGGGGGGGCGATCCACGTCCCCCCCATGTCGGGATTTTGGCGGTCGGGATTCCAGTGTCGGGATTCCGACCCCCGGGATCTCGACCGCCGGGATTACGTATCGGATCCCCCCAAATGTGTGCTGTTATTGGTGAATGTAAAAGTGACATGGATATTTATATTAGTGATAGCAAGTTCTGTCCATTGCTTGCAGTGCAAATGTGTGTAAAAAATGCTGCCGTGCTTTCAGCATAGATTTGTGTGTTTTGTAATGGTCCATTTAAGCTGCAATGGTTCCAATTGAAGCAATGACAAGAGTGTAATTAATGAGTAATGAGTAGAGGAGTGGATTGTATTGTGTTCAGCTGACATTGGTTCAGGTGCGGGCGTACTAATTGGGCGTTCCGAATGCCTAGCGCATGACCGAGTGGTGTCCGCAATGCAATACTTGCTTATGGAGACCGCATATTTTCTGCCTTTTGGTTCGTTTGCAGTCGGTGTTCAGTCCGAATGCACGCCTACCAGAATTAGTGCACTCCCTCATGTACGCCCATGTTTACGCCCAGTTTAGCCCACTTTGAAACTACGCCCCTGTGTACTTCCGAATGAAGCCCATATTACGCCCATATTTCCCGAGTGAATGCGGTGCACTTTTCTGTATGGCATTAGTGAGAACGAGTACGTAGACCGTGCGTGGCACATGCGCATAGCGTTGCCCACGCATGCGCAGACGGCTAAAAAAACGCCATCCAAATGAATTCGGAAAATTACGCATCGACCAGAATAAGGCCCTTAATTTGTGTTTGCTGGAGTGGCAGGAAGACAGTACCAGACGTTGTTTTATTTATTATTTGCTGTACACTCTTAACCCTTTGAGTACCAAGCGACTTTGAAAAAAAAATTGTCAAGCAAACATTTGCATTCAGCATTATGACCTGTATTGTTTACCTTATATAGGAAATATAGGGCCTTATTCTAATTCACTCTTTCTGACAAAATCCTTCTTAGACAGGGTAAATACTGGCTTCATTATTTTTACACTGCAATATAGATCTCATTTGAAGTAAAACCCACCCAAATCGAATTCTCTCTGCACATGTTACATCTGCCCCACCTGCAGTGCACATGGTTTTGTCCATCTAAGAAGGATTTTGTCAGAAAGAGTGAACTGTTGTTTTTTTGCACAACATTTTTTATTTGAATTTATATAACAAATGTGAGTGACAGTGGCTTTTTTTAGCAGATATTTTGCACATCCTTCACAGAGATGTTAGCAAGCAAAGGGTTGATATGTTTAAAGATCATCGGCCTCCCAACCCATACCATAGGTTTTGCACTCCTCTACAAATTATGCACTAGTCCTGTGTTGCTATTAAACAATATTTTTGTACACATTTTTTTGGAAATATTTCTTTACTTGTCAGGCATATGTTATTCCCATTATACGGATTATTTTCCAATAAATGGACAGAAAACCGAGGTATTAATTTCCCAAGGGTGTCTTCTATATGTATTTCACAATTTATCACTGTGCACTTAGTATATCGCTGATTCCTTAAGTCCCTGACTCCCAGCACTTGAAGGGAACAAGGATCAGTTAAATGGTTAATGAGGGCTCTAAAATCCATATAATTAAGTGTAGTTTGTTCTTAAATGTATTACTGTCCATTGAAAGTGTATACCTTTTTATGGGACAATACTTAATAAAGTAACTTAGAAAAACAAACTACAATTCTATTGAGTTCAAATCTTCTCGTTATAAGTTTCCAAAACTGAATAAGGGAGGAAAACGATACACTGATATATTGAAATATACATTTTGGTTCAGCTATGGCCTGTGTCCATGCGATAATCACAGCCTCTCAGTCAGAGAAATAGGCCATAACTTCCCCAGTATGGGAACAACATGGTGGCACAATGAATAAATTAGGGCCTTCTTCTTTAAAATAGAAAGCCCTGATTTAACTGCCTGCATATTTCACAAATGTTTCATTGGGTTTCATAGCAGTGGTCTGATTTCCTCCCTTCCTATGGGTTACTGATTACATTGGCCCTGATGTATGTATTTGTGCCTGAGATACGGACATTTGATTGTAAGCTTCACTGAGGCAGGTACTGGGATGTGACTGTATAAAGCCATCTGATTGCTCAATGATGTATACAAAGATTTGGAACATGTTATCCCTATATAGTTATAAAGGATGAATAGATGATAGGATAATTAGCAGCCTAGTTATGTATACAACGATGATACTATGTATCAATGAAGGTTAAAACAAATGTAAAAGGTGCAGGATCTTAATGAGAAGGGATCTGGATTACTGGTGTAGGGTGAATGCTGATCTGTACCTAATATTTTCTCCCTTCTACAAAATGATTCCAAGCTGATGCTGCTGTCACTGACTGTCCAGCTCCCCACACTACCAAGCATCCAGTGCAGTGTGTTCCACTACTCCCTCCTCACTGGTGCGGGCACCTACAAAGAGCCTAACTCATCCTTGTAAATGGGGTTATATCAAAAGATATAGGGCCTTATTCTGGTCGGTGCGGCCGAAGCCGAATATGCGGCCAGGACCGTGCGTCCTAAACCCCGCCTTTCGTACAGATCGCTCACTCCGTCCGAATGCGGTAATCCGCCGACCGCACGGAGCACGAGTGAATTTCTTACAGATACATCTCCTCCATCTCTTGGAACCTCCCCCATCATTCGATGGTCGCAGAACATCGAATGCAGGACGAGTGGTCCGCCAGCTCCCGCAACCTCAGACCACACGTGCATTTCTCCGTGCAAAAGCAGGGATCTGGGCGGGCAGCTGACATCCGGCAATGTCATATGTCCGCCCCCTACTCGTGCGTCACGGCCGCATTACCATACGTACGCCCAGCGTTTTCATGGGAACGCCCATGAAACGCGGGGCGTATGCATATGGTAATGAGCCCAAACAGCCCTTCACGCCCCTCTCCACCCCCTGTTCGTAGTGTACACATTTCATGCGGAATTTGGCCGTGCATTCCGCTCGCACATAAGCAGAGACGCCTCTGCACATGCGCAGACACAAAACATCGGCGGCACGAACGCACGTGAATATTACCGCACCAACCAGAATAAGGGGGAGAGGGAGCTCCGCGATGAGCTGACAGGCCAAGTAGCTGCTACTACAAAATACTGGGGGTAGTCACTCCCCCAGTCAAAAGCATGCAAGAAAAAGGAGAAGATCAAACAGCGCTGGTCACCAGATTCAAATGCTTAATACATTTTAATATTAATAATGTAATTGCATGAATAGGATAAAATGAAATAGGATAAAATAATACAATCAATAAAAATGGAAATAATGTTTTGTTTAGGTATATTCACCAGAGGCTTACTAGGAACAGAGGAACCTGGATATGGACTGTACACAATAATCCATTGGGCCCAATGGGAATGGACATTTGCACCAGAACCGATTCACAGCAACCAAGTGGTACCATTGGGTGAATATACCTAAACAAAACATTATTTACATTTTTATTGCTTGTATTATTTTATCCTATTTCCCTTTTATCCTATTCATGCAATTGCATTATTAATATTAAAATGTATTAAGCATTTGAATCCGGTGACCAGGGCTGTTACATCTTCTCCTTTAACTCACCCTTGTCACTATGACATAGCGTAATCCTGCCCAGCACATCAGGGAAGTGCACTGTTAGACAACTGTTACAGAATAGACGTGTTTTCCTACAGAGTCATTTTAGGAGGAACTGATACTATGGTTTATTCCTTCCTTGTGCAGCAATACATTATAAAGACTAAATATAATGCAAACAGCAATTTCTTACAGATACCCTTTCTTGTGGGCAAATGAATTGTACCGTGTGGCACTGTAGTAGGCAAAGTAATTGCAGGTTCCCACTTCTGTAATAAAATGAATCTGTTGCGAAAACCTTGCATTCTCCATGTAATAGTTGCAAAACATATAGGATGTAATCTGGCAATTTACCATTAGAGTCTCTGTGAGAGCAGTCATTTATGGAACTGTTGGTACTACATGAACAGTGGTATCAAGGGCATAACCACCAAAGGTGCAAGGGGTGTCGCTGCTATGGGGCCCAGAGCTGAAGGGGGCCCATCTTTGCTTTCTAAGTAATATGTTTTACATACATTTATCACCATCAGTTGCTAAACAGGGGGCCCTTACAAACTTTTGCTATGGGGCCTATGAATATCTAGGTACGCCTCTGAGCAGTATATTTAATGTAAGGTGGTATCAGTATAATGCTTAGTTACAGGCCTGTTTATGAGCATTTTGTCATCCCACGCAATACAGCATCAAAAACAGAGCCAGGATTCCTAATTATTCTATTAGGTTTATAAATAAATGAATAGATATGTTCAGAAATACACATATATTTAGCCACATTGCGCAAAACTCTATTAATGAGACTTATGGTCTCATACTGATAATGATAGCCTTGAAATAAGATGCAATGATAAGGCTTATGGCTTGTGCATTGTAGGGTTAGCTTCATTATTTTAATTTTCTTATTTTCTGATAGAGAATTAATTACTGCTATTTGCCTATCGGTGCAATTGTCAATTGTCTCTGCAGCCTGGGTTTTCACACTATTCTCTTCCTTTGTCACTAATATGTATTTATTTATTACCAGTTCTTATATAGAGCACAATTATTCCGCAGCGCTTTACAGAGAATAGTTTAACAGTCACATCAGTCTTTGCCCCAGTGGAGCTTACAATCTATATTCCCTACCACGTGTACATGCACACACAGACATTCGAGGGTTAATTTGTTGGGAGCCAATTAACCTACCAGCATATTTTTGGATTGTGGGAGGAAACCGGAGTACCCGGAGGAAACCCACGCAAGTACGAGGAGAATATACAAACTCTGCACAGTTAGAGCCATGGTGGGAATCCAACCCATGACCTGAGTTCCTGACTTATATATACATTGTTATCCTGTCCAATAGATAGTAGTTTTATAATTGATGTGTAGTGATGTCACAAGAAGAAAACAAATAAAATTGTGGCACCATATTTATTAATAAAACTGTTGCGTATAATCAGAGGTAATATGCTGTTGGTTACATTAAATCTTGGAACATTGGAGCTCATTATGTAAAATCGCTCAGCCTAAGGCCCTGGGTATTTTAGGGCTGCCCAAAAATATTTGGTGATGCTCCATGTTCTTAACAACTGAGGTGAAAATAAATAAGTCACTTAGGGTGTTATTATCAAAATAGTTTGTGGTATTTAATGACCCTTGGCGCACTGGATGTTGCTCACAATAAAATGTATTTAAATGACAATGAATAATAAAAGTAAACAATAAAATACAAAATGCAGGGTAAAATGGCAAAGTAATCATCAGCAGGATAATCCCTTACCCAGCAGAGGCGATGGTTGCATCCACTAGGACCCTGCCGAGTGCAATCCTTTGGAGCTTTGCAGGGTGTTTTTTACCTGCATCTTACCATCCTAGGCTCCATCACCTCTGCTGGGTAAGGGATTATCCTGCTGATTATTACTTTGCCATTTTACCCTGCATTTTGTGTTTTAGTGTTTACTTTTATTATTCATTGTCATTTAAATAAATGTTATTGTGAGTAACATCTAGTGCGCCAAGGGTCCTTAAATACCACAAACTATTTACCAATAATTCATGGGTGTTGGGAACCCCGTTTAAGGTAACCCAGGCAGCAATACAGGAGGTGTGCAGAGTGACAGTATTCATCTTTTCACCTCAGCGTTATTTATCAAAGCTCGAATTATGAATTTTTGAGAAATAAAGAACGAACCAATCAGCTCTATCAATCTGTCAATTTCATCTATCTCTGGATTTTACTAAATGTTCTGTTTTACTGTTCATAAACCTACATAACAGATATACAGGACAATGCACTCCCTGCTGTAAATTACATGGACCATATGATATTTGATTAAACAGTTTACAGGAATATGAATCAGCTTGAAAGGAAGTCCATTAATAACTAATTTCCTTATGACAGAATGACATCAGGATTCTTTAATAATAAGTGCCAATGACATCAGAACTTACTTCTTACATTAATAGTGCTTACAGCAGTTCACAAAATATAAAATGATGACATATATATTATGGTAGATATTTTTAAGAAGTTGTAGATAAAGTATCTCCATAGGTTGTTGCTTCATTTTGTGAGTCTTATGACAGATAAGCAGTAAGGCTTTTCCCTTATATACAGAAACAGTATACAACAGCTATAACAATGACATGATGTTCCATCCCCAGAGTCTTGTTGTGTGGATGATATGTGCCAGTGGCGTAGTACAGGAGCATTGTGATATTTTGCCAAGGTCTGCAAAGTAATGATCCTTCTATACATCTAAACTTTGACCATAACGCCAAGACCCTTTGTTAATAAACTGAAAATATAACAATATATGATCCCCAATACTTACATACACAGCAAAAACACAAAATCCTGCTGTGAATTTCGTAAATGTATTAAACCAATCACATTTGTCCCAAATAACAGATATTTTATTACATGTCCCCACAGGGCTTCCCCGGAGGGCACAGTTCCCTTGTAAGGATTCCAGAGACAATTTATTGTTGGAGACCTACTGTATAGTCATTATATAATGACGATCGTAGCAGGCCGACTTCTAAACCCCACCAAGTACGCAACTATCATGCAGATCTAGTGGTCAGATACAAATGAGACATAGATAAAATAGGGACATTTCTGCAGACAGATGCGTTACTTTGCTGCCAGTCCTTTGCTGGGGGGGGGGGGGGGGGGGGGGGGAGGCTGATGCATACAGAACACAGAGGCTGCCTGCTTAGGTCGGAGCATAGAGAGACACAAAAATGGCCACTATGATCCTACAGCAGCTTCCAGCAACTATGTGGGTCTACTGTTTTTTACCCCCAGTAAGCAGCAGACCTACATAGCTGCTTTAGTGCACGGAGTGTGGGGTCTGTGCAAAGCTGCTGTAGGACTGTGCAGAGCACAGTGTGCATGCAGAGCACGCTGCAGTGCTGCCCTTAAACTTGTAGAGCAGCACACAGTGCATTTTAGGCAGCACACGCAGAGCACGCTGCGGCTACACTTGCAGAGCAGCACACACACTGCATACTAGGAGGCACTTGCAGAGCGCAGTGCACGTAGCAAGCTCAGGCAGAGCACAGGGCACAAAGCAGCACATGCAGAGCGCAGTGCACACCCACAGGACAGCGCTGTCAGCTGGTGCGGTCACGTGCTGGGGGTGGAAGGTCGCCGCTCACAATGGAGCTGTCGGAGGACTTGCAGAGGGGTTTGCACCGCTTAGCGGACCCGGCCCGCTTTACCCCCAAAGCCTTTAGCGCTCTCCTCCGGGCGGCCTTCCAGAGCCTGAGCCCGGGCCCGGCCGCAGGATCCGCCTTAGGTAAGGGAGGGGGAGGCGGGGAGTGGGGGCAGGGAGATGGCAGGCCCTTTCTGCTGCTGCCTTTGTGCACCCGGGAGCGGCGCATTATCCCCGGCACAGGCTGTGGTGGGCACTGGGCATAGGCCCACACCTGGCAGCGTGATCCCTGCTGCTGGTAACCGTCCGTACACCCGGCGCCGTCACACAGGCAGCCCGGCCTAGTTACTGCTAGGAGAGTGTGGGGGCCCCAGGCTGCTGGTGCGCCAGGTTGGGGGGCACTGTGCACCCCCGGGCCACATACCCGCTGCAAACACTGCACAGAGACTGGGCACTGCAGCCCCCGGCATCATTTATGCAGAAGCAGAACACGTAACTACTGTAGCAAAGTCATTGGCTTCTTACTAATAATGATCCCGTGGATTACATATTGCCCCTATAGAGTACCGATTGCCCCTATACATTACTCAGCCATTCCCCCTATAGAGTACCTATAGATTACTGTCAACCCCCCCCCCCCCCTATAGAGTACCTATTGCCCCTATAGATTAACCATTCCCCTATAGATTACTCTGTGGGTGCCAGTGAGAATACATCACTAATTGTATTTGTACCAGTTGCAACCTTGTGAGGGGGGCCTTCTCGCCTCCATTGTATATATGTTTAATGCTGTTTTGTTCCCAGATTGGGGACTTTTACTAAATCAAATACTATGTATTATTACTATTCCCACCCTGACCCTAACTATGTGGAGTTTCTATATTCTCCATGTGCTTCTGTGGGTCTCCTCCGGGTACTCTGGTTTCCTCCCACAATCCAAAAATATACTGATTGGCTCACATCAAAATTAACCCTTGAATGTCTGTGTGTGCATGTACATGTGGTGGGGAATATATATTGTAAAATCCATTGGAGTAGGGACTGATTGAATGGACATATATTCTCTGTAAAGCTCTTGGGAATATGTATGCACTATATAAATAACAGGTAATAAATCATACCATAATTACTGGTTTTTGGAGGAGTGTTTGCTTTGGTTACTGGAACTTTAGGGGACTGGCTGTTATAATAGGAGGGAGGAGCCGGCTATTTGCTAGGATTAATAGGAGGCTGATGCTTGGAATGGGAAGGGTGGAACTGGCTGTTTGCTAGGATTTTTGTTGAGGACTAGCTACTTTTAGGCTTCAGGGGGCAGGGGCTAAGGGCCGTCTTAACAGCATTGTAGGTCCCAGGCAAAGCAATGCATTTGGGGCCCCTCCATACCCATTTACGGAAAAAATGTAAATAAAAAAATCATAGCACTCCACTCCTGTGGTCCCATGCCATCTCTCCACATGCTTCCATACAGTGAATGGCTGTCAGCATAGCTACTGCAACCCACCAATCAGCATGTTGACAGCAATTTTCTGTTCAGCTGCAGGTTGGGAGGCTAGTTACGTATTCCATGGATGCTGCATGCCAAAATCTGCTCTTTACAGCATTCATGACCAAGAAGCTAAGGAGGCAGAGGCCCACAACCCAATCTGCCACAGCCCGCATGCCCCTAGAATTGGGGGGCCCTTGGTTAGCTGCCCATACCTAAAATTGCTCCACAATGGCTAGCTCATGGGTTCCCAATCTTTTTCTAATCACGGCACCCTAGAGTATCAGAATTTTTCCATGGCACCCCTAGGCCCCAAAAAATATATATCAAATTGAGTAGATTGTGTTTATGTGTGCTTCTTAGGTTCAGTTATGTGGTAAAGGGCAGGATTTGGGTCTGATTGTACACATTTTATGATTGGCAGCCACCAGCACTGGTTTTGTCCAGAAATAATTGATCATAAATAAATCCTGGACGACCAACCCGAGGCACCCCTGCAAGTGTCCCGAGGCACAGTTTGGGAACCACTGTGTTTGCAAGGATCACTGTGTGTTGAATGGTGGTTTTCTTGGATTGCTGGGGGTTGATTGGCTGTTTGCTAAAATAACTGGGGGCACTGGCCTTTTTTGGGGGATTACTGGGTTGTGGGGGCAGCTGTTTGCTAGGATTTCTGGAGGGAATGGTGTTTTGTTACTGGTAATTGGTGTGGGGTCTGTCTGTTTATATTGCTGGGGGAACTGGCAGTGTGCTGGGATTGCTAAGGGGCCTGTAGTGTTTATTTTGAAATTATTTTGTAATAACTAGAACTGGCAGTCTCAATGTTCATTTGTGTACAACTCACCAGCATATGACAATTAGGAACAAACTCAATAACAGTAATAAAGGCTAGACATGTACAAACACACACAGGTTAATGGGCCCTGCTTACTCTAGAATATAATGGGGGGGGGGGTGGCTGTTAGCAATATGAGGACAATTTACTAGGATTATTTACTCTGATCATCATTAATACAGATTCCTGGAATTGCGGTACTGAGTGTATTTGGTGATTATGTGTTTATTATTGTTGCCAAAGCTAGAGTGACTGCTTACAAGAATTAATAGATAATTAATTAAAATTACTACTACAATTCCAAAAATGGCTAGGAATGGGGTGGGGGTGGGGTGTTAACGGGAATAAATTGAAATAGAGGATCTTAAGGTGCGTACACACGTACAGATTATTCTGTCTGATCTATCTGGTTGGAACAAAAACCTGGAAATGTATGGGACGAAATGACAATCAAAAAATTGTTCCCAAACGCTTGAAAACAGACAGTGATCAGTCAGACAAATTGTTTAAATCATTCTGATATAACCAATTTCTCAAAGCATATATTTTTTTCTGTTTTCCTGCATTTGGGTGGAAATTTTTGATTGTCATTTGCTCCCATTCATTTCCAGGTTTTTGTTCCCACCAGATAGATCAGACAGAAAAATCTGTACGTGTGTACGCACCTTAAGAGAATGATAAAGTTCCAGCCAGGTAGCTCATAACTGTCATTTTTCAAACCCAGCCTGTTACTTGACAGTTAAGAACTTATAGGCTGATACAGTATCTCCGTTCACTTTATCACTTCTTCAAGCTTAATAATGGGCCTATGTATTAATATTTGCAGCAAAGTATCATGGTGTATATTTGCATTTTGAATAAAAATCTCCCCACTATGTACTAGTTTACTCCCAGGCACAGTGGCAGCGATACCCACTGTTCCTACAACTTACATCCTCTGCATATTGGAGGATTCTTTCACATTTGTAAAGAGCTCCTCAGACGGAATCAACATTGTGCATGCAAATAAATAATAGGTTATTTCTCTGGTGCTATCCAGGGTATTTTGAAACCGTAATTCCGTATTATAGTATTTTTGTTGGCTAATCCTCCTTACACACCAATATGTTATTTATAAATGAGAGATTGTCCATTTCATATGGCAAGCATAAAATACCAAGTGGTTTTAATAAAAAATATCAGTTTTGTTGAGATATTTAACTCCAATTGGACATACAAATATTCAAATTGCTTCACAATTTACAGACAAAAGAAATAAAATGGTATATCATACATTTTGAAAAAAAAATAGCTGTGTATATAAACAGGCAACAGAAATAAATCATAAACTTCTAAAGGCTTGCTAATTCTGTAATTACATGCACACAGTGCCCGATTCAGGAGAGAAAATGTAAGAGGTGTAAAGGGGTTTTGTGTAAACCACCAGGGCCAAACATAGAGGTCAGATGGTAGTCCCCATTAATAATAATGGGGACTGCAATCTGCTGCTCTGGCCTTTTGTAGAATATATATCTGTTAAATATTTTGCTTTAGGCTGTTAGTACATAGTGCAGTGGTTCCCAAACTGTTTGCCTTGGGTTGGTGGACCAAGATCAATTCATATTATTATTTATGGTCAATGTACCAGGCAAAACCAGTGCTGGTGGCTGCCAATCATAACATATGTGGACAAACAGAAGCAAATTCTGTCCCTCACCAGATAACTGTGACATATAAACACAATGCACTTCATTTAATATTTTTTTTCTGAATTTCTCGATGATAAGCATTTGGCCTAGAGGTGCCTTGAAAATATTTTGATGTTCTAGGGTGCCGTGATTCAAAAAAGTTTGGGAACCACTGAGATAGTGGTTACATATCCTTGCAAAGAAATAAGGATTAAAATGGGCTGAGATTACCTGAAGGATAAAAAAGGGGCAGACTAGATGGGCCAAATGGTTCTTATCTGCCGTCAAATTCTGTTTCTATGTTATTAAATTATGCAGAAACTAATTTCTACATCATTTTTGACCTACTACTAAATAGGCTCCTCAAATGTTTACTGAATTAAGTAACTGTAATTGCTATGATATATAAAAACAGAGGAGACAATGATTTGTAGAATAGGTGGTTTTGCACACACAATAACTACAATTGGGGGTCTACTCACTGTATTATTAATAGTATGGAACTCTAATATGGTGACTACAACTGACTGCAGTCATTACATAGACAGAAAATCCCAAACACGCTTAAGCATTGCTTTATGCCAAAGGGATCCTAATAGAAACATGCAAATAATATACAAGACATGCAAGAAGGTAACCATTGAAAAAGAGATAAAAATGTGAGCAATATATTACCCACCAAGCAGCTCCTAATTGTCATTTTTTAAACACAACCTGTAAAATGTAAAGCATTGGCTTGTACTTTATCTCACAATTTTCTCTCTCTCTCACTGGGCCTTGATAAATACCCCCAAGAATTAAAGAACTAAACATTGCTATGATTAATGCAACTGGAGATCTGAGTATTTACTGAAAGGGCTGAAGCTGAGTACACATCTAAAAATGAATCCTATCTGTCTGTTGGGAACAAAGGTCTGGCATGTACAGTATGGAAGCATAAGAGAATAGAACATTTGATGGCAAACACTGGAAAACAGACAATGATAATTCAAATTGGTTAGATCCATTATATTTAACAAAAGTTTCTGGGGGGAAAAAAATCCAACACTTGGGAGCAAACTGTTGATTGTCATATGCTCCCATACATGACCAGATTTTTGTTTCTACCAGACAGATTGGACAGACCAATCTATCAATTGCTAAAGGAGCTGAATGTGTGAGCTGAAATTGTGCTATGTATGAATGCTACTAAGAATATTATTTACATTAATTGATAGTTTCTCAATATGGTAGCTCTGTGTTGTTTGCTGTTAACTTCCAACACATTAGTGTAAAGCTGGGTACACACCTACAGATTTACCTGGCCAATCTGTCTGGTAATGTGTGGAAGAAAGTTGCATTCAATTATTTGCTCCCCAATGCTGAAAAATAGACAAAAACAATTGTTTGTATTAATGTGTTAAATCAAATGGATTTAATCCATTTGGCTGTACAACCGTTGTCTGTTTTCCAGTGTTTGGGGACAAATGTTCAATTCTCATGCTCCCATAGATTTTTACTCCCACCAGATAGATTGGACAGATAAATCTTAAGGCTTGTACCCAGTTTAAAATTAGAACCAATTTTAAATCGGTTGCTGACTGTATTAGGGGTTTTGGGCAAGAATTGTTGCTAATTGTATGTGTGTGTTAAACCATAGATATGCTAATTATGTGACCTGGATTTAATAAATATTTATTAAGTGTTTATATAGTCTATTATTATAGATATATTTGTGTTGTGTAGATAGCCATAGAGTGATTAGAATGTCTTACAGCTGCAACAGAATATTATCTGTTGGTACATGAGAGTTGTACTCACAAGTTACATGAATAGGTAAAACTTCCAGACACTTTTAGGTGAATTATGTATGCATGGTTACTTACCTCTAGTTTTATAAATATAAGATATGCATTTAGATTTGTCATGACACAAGTCTCACTGTTGATAAAACTGCTTTGTGAATTATTTAAGAAGAGCACACACTATTGAAAATCAAAAAAAAGAATGGCACACACAAAAAAAAAATAATCAAACAATTTCCATTACAGGCATTTGATAGACAGGGTATTTTAGCACGGATTCCAGCGTTGTCTTTATATTCCCTACGTGTTCCTTATGACGTGTGGATGTATGGGAGTGACGTATACAGTATATCCTGTCATGGTGACGCATGCAAAGTAGATCGCATTACAAGAGTACTGTATCTATCTAAAGTATCCACAGATTATTTATTCTTTATATTACAGAGGGAACCAGGGGCAACCCTCCCGCCATTGCTTTAGTTAATTGTAATGTTAGGAGTCCTATGGTAGACAAACAGACTTAAATGCCCAATTCAGTAGCTCAGATCAGGAGCTAGTATTTGGCCAGCTTGCATTGTAACTTCTGATCTTCCTGGCATATAATATACTACTTGGTTATAGTCAGTATGCTGAATTCCAGATCACTTTTGCACACAGTTATAACTCCATTGAATACATATATAATACAAGCGAGGTGAAACGTTCACAAGTGAATATGTGAGCTTCCACACTTCCAGATTAATGCTGAGCACAGATTGCTGGATCTACAATGTTCGTTTTCCGCCGTTTACGTTCAGTAGGGTGTAGCACATTACTGTTTGGGCTGGATATTTGGTCTGAGATACGTATTACAGTCGGGTGTGTTGTTATGTTATAGGTCACACAGAGGCTTTCCTGTTTTCTGTATGTATTTTTGGACAGATCACACTCACAAGTGTACAATGTATCACTTTGTTCCCTCTGCTGGGAGAGCAGCCTTGTGCTGAGCCGAATTTGGGGTACAGCTACTGTTACCCCTGCGTTTGACCTCTAGCCAGCTTTTCAGTCTGAGTGCTGCTGGATCGCTTGGCAGCCCCTCTGCTTTGGCAGGGGAGGGAGCGGTTACTCCTTGGCCCTGTCTCTCCTACTGCTGTTCACTTGATTCTTTATAGTTTCTTCTGGTTTTGTTTGTTTTGAGTGTTGCTGGAAATAAGTTACATTTGCAACATTGTATAGGAAAATGTTGCAAATGTAACCATTTGCCTTCCTTTATCAGTACCTAGCTCCTGGTCTCTTGGCACTGTCACAATGTAGCCCTATGATATCCTAAATACAAATATTGGACAGCGTTCATGTTTCAGATAAAGGGAATGGGCCCCGAAACCTGTATATACAGTATTATATCGATCACTACTTACCGTTGTAAGAAATAATTTAAAATACAAGGCAGTTTATACAGTTGCAGTGGAATTCTGAATTCTTATTGGATGTTTAACACGAGGATATAATAAGGTATCCGTGACCCTTTATACTGGTTTTGTATCTGACATTAGCGTAACCCAAGTGTTAGATATTTTACCTTATGAGGTGTGCTTGTTGCTTTTATATAATTTCTACATATATATCATGTTTATGTTGTTGCAGCTGAGTGCAAGGAAAATCAATAATAATAATAATTATAATATTATGTATGGGCTCATCGCCGGGCCGAATGCGTTCCTCTGTTTTGTATGAACAATTGACATTAAGCGAAATTAAATGGATTGTCTGCAACACTGGCTCATTGACGTATTTATGACGGTCTATAGTAATCGGGTTAATACTGATTTGGATATTGGGTATGGTGTGTCACAATTGAAGTACTTTATATTGGCTTCACTTCCAATCTGCCAGACTGAAGCATCCAGTTGGGCAAGGACAGATATATTTGTTGGGTTTGGTATCTATCCCATGCAGTAACCCACAGAAAGTATCCGTTTATGTATCACTTTCCAAAACGGTTTGTTTCAATAATCTTCACCAGGGTAAAATACATCACGTCGTTCACCTGTGTGTGTGTGTGTGTGTGTGTGTGTGTGTGTGTGTGTGTGTGTGTGTGTATGTATGTATGTATGTGTGTGTGTGTGTGTGTGTGTGTGTATGTATGTATGTATATTATTCTACTATGGGTGCTGTAATTCTTATATTCAGTGTCACTAGTCACACGTTTGTGTTGAATGATTATTGGTAGCAGGGTGCTAATTATTTTCATAATATTTTTTTGATTAATAATAATTAACGCAGCGAGTCCCCCCTGGAGAAGTAGCTCTTACTACTAGTGGGCGGACGTGTGCACTGCATTTCTCCTGTGTAGGAACTCTGTAGCAGACCTACAATACCCCCCTCCTACTGTATATGTTTGGCTGTAAATAGTCGCTCATTAGCGCTGTCCCCCATGTACACTATTCATTTGCCAGCATCTTCCCATCCCTAGTGCGATACTGTAATGCGATTGGGCGGAATATTGATGCGAGAGCTGGCACTGTTTCTTTTAGGAATGAAATGAGATTGCTGTAAAAAATAACGCTCTGCCTGCGAGTTCCTGGTTTCCATTGTTTAAGATAGGCGTGGAGCCTAGCATCATTATTTTATTTGCTATGCATAAATCAATACGTCAACCACAGAGCGTAGCTGTTTAATTGCAGAGGAATTAACAAATTAACCCTTCATAGTCGATCTGCAAAGGAATCCCCTTTCCGAGTCTGATCAAGTTCGATCATGATATTAATAACTGGTTGAACAGGCTGCAAAGGGAAAGCAGAACTTCTTATTCGGGGTGTAACGTCTGGCGTGTGACCCCTTCAGTTCAGCTGCATACTGAGTGTGGCTGCCAGTCCCGAATTAATTATTAGTTGGTCAGTGAAGTTGAGAAAATGCGGATGTGTTTTTAAAGCCATTGTTTCTGTATTGTGAAATGTGCTGTCATTGTGTTTCGTTGCTCTAGATGATAAAGAGCTTCAGCACCTTGCCCCAGCCCAAATAAAAGAGTGTCAGGCTGCAGCCACGACGTGCATACTAGAAGCTGTGAAGCACAATGCAGACAGAGCGGCTCTCAGGTACACCCCTGTACTGTGCTTGGTCTATGGAAGCAAGCTGTCCATTCTGCTGTTAGTGATCTCATCAATGCTCGTTTTTCCTACAGCACTTTCTTGGAAGACTGTAAATTCGACGAGGAAAGGACTGAATATTTCTGGACAGAATACCAGGTCCATACAGTATTTGCTGCTTTTGTCTGGATTGCCAATCTTGTGCAGCTTTGTCTGTGGTTTCCCTATTTATTGTGTTAATTGTCAGTCTCTGCTCTATTCCTAGAAACACAAAGAGTCTTTGGAAACGCTGCTAGAAAAGTGAGTCTGACGTTTCCAGCACAGAAACAGATCTCTTATATAATACTAATAATATGATAGTGTAAAGCAGCTTATTGGGAAGGGTTATGACACATCTGTAAACTGTATTGTTTGGTATCTTACTGTTGTCAGCATAGGCAGGTGCCCTCCACACGTGTTAGATGTTTCCTGGCGGCTGGCATATGAAATAAAGGTGATTGACTTGTACTGTTCTTGCAGTATTTTGTGTTCCCCTGGATGATCAATAACTCAGCTGAGACTTTCTGCTTTACTCTTCAGACCAATCAGCTGCATAAAACCTACCGACCTTCCTACTTTGTCAAATTAAATTTAGAGGTAAATAAAAGCCAGATAAGTCTTCGTGAGAACAGAAAAAAAATATTTTGCAAAATGTGTAGTAAAATATAGTTTTGTTTCTTTTCTTGCTTGTTTCCTAGAACACGGATCCCAGTCAGGACCAAGATCTTAGTTTTAATTGCTCAATAGAACAATTACAGGTATATTGTAATTAGCACTTGTGTTTGGATGTATTTATTTTAATGGTGACGTTTGACAATTATCATTTATTTCCTAATAAAGGTGTAATGGCACTCTGTGTAGGAACTTATGTGAACATCATTAGTCACATCAATGTTTTCTATATGATTCTAGGTGGGCTGCTAATTGTTGCCTATTTTATGTTACCAGTGTGATGTCTGTTTTTATGTCTTCAGGGAGATATGTATCGAAGTGTGGCAAAAGATACAATTGTGAGAAATAAAGCACTAACCAATCAGCTTCTAGTTTACATTTGACGGACTGTTTCAAAAATAAAAATTGGGAGCTCATTGGATCTCACATTATCTTGCACAAGTTTGTCTTCTGCAAAGCTTTGATAAATACCACCTTCAAATATTTCACACTGACAAGGGAGATGATCTAGGGATTAATAATAAGGGGCTTTCATTCTAAGAAATGTACAGGGCAAGAAGTTGTCAGCTTCAATAAATGTTGACTTATGACTTTTAAGTGTCATTTTGCCAGTGGTGAAAAACGTCGCTGGGCTGCATCATTTTTAACAGTTCGCTTTATTTATTTATTTGTTTATTAATTGTAAAGTTTTATATTATTACAATGGTAAAACCAGTGTTTCTTCATTTGTTTACGGCTATTGTGTAAACATTGCAAAGCTAATTGAAATAGTGTCCAGCCACGGAATAGTGCCTCCTGCTTTCCTTACAAATAAGATATTTGTAGTGAAAATCATACATATTATAGATACATTTTTTCTCATTCACCCCGTTAGAGAGGAATGCAGGACCAGAACTCGTGATAATTAGCAAAGAGAGTAGATTTTTACAGTATTAAAGTTCCATCATGAACAAAGTGTGCAGAACGGCAGCAGAGGCCCAAAAGCCTGTTTCAACTGCTCCAATGCAGTGTTCTACCCTGAGGCTATAATATTTGGTAGGATCTGATGCTTTTCCCACAATGATACAGCGGATGAAACCTCTATTTACAAAGACAAAAAGATCATTTAATTGGACGGGTACTTGTATGTAAAATAAATCCTTAGTAATTGTAAAGTGGGATCAGACTTCTTATCTCTATGACGTTGTAACGTATCACCGATCGCTTATGTATTTCTGTACAATTTAATTTGTTTCTTCTACAGGATTTAGTAGGGAAGCTTAAAGATGCAGCCAAGAGTTTGGATAGAGCTTCCCAGATGTGAATTTTGGACCCTCTTGTCGCCATCAGAAGAAATGATGAAACCGTTGTTTAGAGCAAATGTTTATTTTTAACATTCTACGTCATCACAGTAGAAGTTCGTGAAAGAAGGAAGTTGCTGTATAAAGCACTTGTTCGTTATTCCCGACTTTTCATTTGTATTGAGGACAGTAATTTGCTATTAATAAATCTGGCTTCAGAAAATAGTGGAGAATATTTAAGACGGCGCCCTCCCTTACTCCCCTCAAAGACATCATTTATCCCCATACAGATTTATGGTGCCCTGATATTGTATGTCATTTGTCTCTGCTAAATAAATATTATGAAACCAGATTGTGTGGTTTATTTAAAATGTCTTTTACCTAGTCTTTATTATTATGTGAATGGTGCCATATAAATCAGCTACGAAAAGACTTTTGTGGTGTCAGTTTAACTTTTCAGATGCCTGAGGAATTTTCTCTTTCTGCAAAAGAAATGGGTTCGACTGGAAGCTTGTGGATTATGCGTTGGACTCTCTGGCTCTCATCCTTAACTCAATGCAAATACAGAGTTTTGTGTATATGTTTGGACATTTTTATGTTTAATCCTTCCTACACACACAAAACACATTCTTACAATGTGAACAACACCACAAGAAGATTCACTGAACCTGATATCTTATATCGGTGAAGAGTCCAAATTGTACATCATTTGAAATCGAATTCACTTTCCAATTTAGCCAGTTCTAGTGATTATTCTTTGTAAAAATAAATAAAAGGCTGGATGCACATTGGGGAAAAAAAGGGGAAACATCTTAAAAATCATTTCTATTAAGGTTCCCAGAAATAGTACTCATTAAAGCAAGTTATTGTGGTGTATTCTATAGGATTAAGGTCCGGGAACAATGTGGTGAACATAATCTATTCCATAAATAAGAAACTGGTATCGACACAAGTTGATAAATATTCTGATGGGTACTGCTCTGTCTATTCCCTGTATCAGGCTGGTAAGAATGATACTAGATTTTCAAAATAGAGGTGCAAATAATATATACATTTTAAGTAACATTGTAAGAGCAGTGTAATATAAAAAAGTGGTGTTGGTGCAATTGTCGCAAGAGGAATTTGTTGAGGGCATCTTCTGTATATAAGTCCGGGTCTACTGTATGAACCACACTGTACCCGGCCGCCCCCACCCACCTGGACACACATTCCTGCAGCTCCCCCGCCCTTTGCCCGGACCGGGCGGCGCCTTCTCCATCGGGTCACAGACCACCAGCCCGGGGCCTCCCTGCGCCCACCCCATGCACCAGGGGCGTGAGATCCCAGCACACGTGGTTACATATATAGGAGAAAGGGATCTGGGATCCAGTAGAAGAATTTCCTGCAATCGGATAACCAGCTGCACATATCATTAACTGCTGCACCACTGTTAGAAGTACATTGATATAACGTGCACATTGCACATAAAGTGTGACAGCATTATTAATGTTCATCCTATACCATTAAATCAGTATGTATCTGTTGTAAAATATAGCTGCCCAATTATTTTTTTTAATTGACCAGAGTGGGTACGCCCCACATAACCCCTTCGCCCCCATACACACACTATATTATTTTAACGAATTCCTACGTTCTTCATAAAGTTTTGGCCCCCCTTTGATGAAAAGCATATTAATCATTATTTCCCGGACTGCAGCAGCTTTCTATGCATTGCAATGTGAAACCGCGCTCCTGGTGTATTAATATGCATAACTAAATAAAGGCAGCGCTTATACATACTATATATACTGTATAAAGCGACAATCCACTGCCTATAGCGCTGTATCCCTAGTAACAGCGGTGATCCTTGGAGGATTAGAGCACCATGTGCTATGTATGTATATATATATATTTATATATATTTATTAGGTGTGTGTGTGTGTGTGTGTGTGTGTGTGTTTACGCTCCACGTATGGATGGATCAGCCTCTTTTGAGGCTATATACAGATTTACACATTAATCGATCGGTCCTCTGTTATCGTTCCATCTACGAGTTATTACTTGCTTTGCCCCCCGGAGTGAGATACATTTATATTCCTGTGTGATCAGTTCTGTAGGTCCATTCATATAACCTGTATGCATCTCCGCCGATTCATTCGTTATAAACACGTCTCTTCCTAAGGGTAATATCATTGTGTAGGATAAATGACATTTACTGCACAGGAGACACGCGTGGGGGTGATATCGCAGTTTCCTTAGAGAAACCCATAACGTTGTTACATCGTAAGCACACTGCTGCAATCCACGTACGCCTTTCACACCAGGATTCCCGTGTTATATAGGGGCATAGTTGTGTAGCTTCTACCTGATAAATGCCGTAAGTTCTAGGTAATATCTGTAGCTGTCCCTGTACAATACAGCCCCATCCTCTATGGGTACAGCGCAGTGTTCACAGCATGTATGCTATACCGTAATTATTACCGCACACTCATTAGGCACCCTGCTTATTTCATTATCTACTAGTAACTGAATTGTTGCCGCTTGTAAGTTCTAACATATAGGGTATTTCCCCTCTATGATTATATCCCTGTAACTGCCCTCGGTACAGCTATTTGTTTATGTGGCTGAAACTGGAATAAGCAGAACTGTGCCCTATGCTGTGCTCTGTGCTGTGCCTGCCACTGGAGTCAGGGTTATCTGCACAAGTCATGGGGGATACTCTGCACCCCAGGAGCTCACAATCATCTTCCAATGATCTCCTTCTCTGTATACTGACAGTTATAGGAACCCCTCATCTGGTTCTAACGCTATCCCCAGGGATTAAGATCATCACTGTGCGGGGATTACATGTAGCCTTCACTCTGTACACCTACATGTGTATATACAGTATTGGGCATGCAACTATTACGTGGGAATCATTTCGATGCATGTGCGTGTATGTATGTATGTATGTATGTATGTATGTATGTATGTATGTGCGTGTGTGTACATATATATAAATATATACATACACACAAATACACAAATATATATGTATACACACACACACACACACAAAGACACATAAATATATATGTATATGTGTATATATATTTATGGTTGTGTGTATATTATATATATTAAGGCGCAACGGAATATGCTGCGCTTTATAAGAAACTAAATAAATTATATATACATATATATATATACATACATATATATACACACACACTCACACACATACAGAGTGACACAACTGTGTAAGGCGAATGTGGCTGCAGAGTGAGCGCCGGCTGCACTCCCCCTGAGTGTGCAGTGTGAGTGCAGTGTGTACACTAATTCCCAGGCCGCCCTTAAGGAATGAGGCCACGTGACGGCGCGGGGCGGGCGGACTCTGAGCCATTTTGGGGACGGTGTCAGTTTCCAGTGTGCGGCTGCAGCGAGCGGAGTGCACGAGCAGCCCGGAGAGAGGAGAGGCAGAGCGGATCTCCGTGCACGGCCCGGGCAGAGGAGCAGCGGCAGATCAGAGCTAGGACAAAGCGCTGAGGGATGGTGTAACGCAGCCCGGATCCAGCGAGAAGAGGCGGGAGCAGCAGCGGCTCGGTGCGGGGAGAGAGAGAGAGAGAGAGAGAGCGGAGGAAGGAGGCGGTGCGGGGGGATCTCCCACCCCTGGCTGGCTGGAGTAAGAGGGGTGGGGGGAGATGCACGCAGTCCCTGCACTGACAGCGTCTGCAGATCAGCTCAAGATGGCCGCCCCTGGGCTGCTGCTGCTCATCCGCTGAGCGCCCCCCGGACACCGCCGCATTGTCCCCCGGACCCCCCAGCAGCAGGATCAGCCGCTCACGGTACGTACACTGTGGGCCTGGGCGCCCTCCCCGGTGGGGGTTGGAACCTGGTGGCTGTTTGTCTGGTGGACGTAAATAAAGAGGAGGGGGAGTGAAGGGGGTGGGGTGTGAATGCTGGAATTTGGCAAAGGGGGTGTACAGGTAGTTGGGGGGGGGGGGGCGGGCAGAGACTGGCATTGGTAGGTGCACGCAAGAGCGGAGGTGCCATCTCCTGATTGCTCATGTGCTGCCCAATCTGAGTCCTGGTGCTATCCCTCCCAAGCTTTATATTTATGCATGCCCCCTCCCCATCCATTCCGTTTTAGCCCCCGCCCCAAGTGCTTCATGTCACCAGCCTCCCCCCCAGACCACCACCACAACTGCCCCTGTTCCTTGTAAACCTCTCCCACCTTCACCCCACTTCTCCATGTCACCCCCTTCCCCCTCTGTGTATGGCTGCAGCATGGTTTACTGGACTATTAGAGCCAGAAACAGGTCTGGTAATGCCAGTGGGGACTCATTGTGCCATCTGGCTGGGATAAATTATAGCGACCATAGATTATATAATAGTGCGTATAGAATATTTCCTAGCTGGTACAATTGATGCATGCACTTGGCTGACTTGTGGTTGTATATTCTAGTGTGTACAGTTGTCACTTGGTGCACACCATCCTTTGTACTGTGTATTATTGGCTGGCTCAGCCCTGCTGCTTGGGGTGCTGGGCTGGTTACAGTAAATCACAATTGCCAGCTAGCTAGCCTCCCCCAGGTTGTTAACGCTACGCCAGATATTAATGCTTAGATGCATTTAACGCCTGGACCCAGTATTCAACGTCTGTGAAAATGAAGCAGCTTTGATTAAACAACCCCAGAGCGCAAATAAGGTTGGATGCCGTTCTGATACTTTACTTTACATAATGAGCCACAAAAGGGATGAGCTGGAGAACAATAATTGACAAGAGAAGTCGTGGAATCTCCCGTTCCAGCTCATCATTCAGTTTCTAAATGTGATCACTAAGCATATGCTGGAGGTAGCACACTTGTATTTGTCGGGGGTTGAAACATAATCTGACTGGAATGAGTGCTGCTCAGCATAAACTCACACTCCATTCAGCTCTCTCTGTGGGCTGAGCATTTTCCCAGTAAAAAATATACATTCGGAATGTATGCAGTGTTTCAGCTTTTGCAGATTATTAAATGTAATTCTTTCTTATCTCTTAGTGTGCAGCCTGGAAGCACTGGTATATTGCTCAATAAACTAGCCGTGCCATGTCTATATAGCAGGAACTCTGGCAATAACTGTTTGTGTCAATGATATATTTCATGGTTGTACAAATCTCCTTGCACATTAACCCTTCTACGTAGTGAAGCCATTATTCTGTTTTTCCTGTGGTAGTTGACTTGATCATCTCACATTGACAGGCCTGTAACAAGCATTGCTACAGTTGCACTTTAGCAGGTTTCTATGCTTCAGTGTTTTTATTTTTGTAGAATGTGTTTCTTTTTGGTTTGTTTTGGTAACTGGTAACACTTTGGTAACATTGGCTGACCTATTCCCCTTTATATTGTCTTAACATGTTTGGTGAGCTACATTTATAATATTGATTGGGACCAGCCTTACATGTGATACATTTGGATTGTTTAGATCACCTTTGAATTAAACTTTATCGTATTGATCAATATTTTTTTATTTTACCGCTGGTAGCAAGCTTTTCTAATCTGCCGACATAGCTATGGTGTATTCTTGGACCTATGGAATATCTAAAAAGTGATTAAAGTAGCAGCAGTGATTTAATTGGTAGCTGTGTTCTAGATGGGAGAAGTTCATTATTTGAAGTGGTCGGTTGGTAGCATGTATGATCATATAATGGGATGCCTGAATTGTCCCATTAATCCTGCGGTAATGACACTTGGTGAATACCTTGCCATTACCTCTACACTTTTCCTGGCATTCCTTAAGATTTGTTTGTCATAGTTGGGTACAATAACAGACTGTATGATTGCAGTTATCTGTGTGGGTGCAAATGCCACTTCTGGCCAAATCCTGCCAAGGTCCCAGTAAATGGGCAATTTCCGATGGTAAATCCAAGTATTAGTTGTCCAGGATGTGTATATACATGAGACAGAAGACTTAATATTCGGGGCAATGTTTCGTGTCTCTCTTTGACATTTGAATGATGGAAACCAGATGTGTACGGATTTAGCTATAGAAATGTAATATGCCCACCCGTGAATTGGAAACATAACTTAAATGTTAATTTCCCGGGTTGTGTTTGCCAACGCAGCCTTAGCATAGTCTTGGCATAAAGTTGTCACTGACTTGTGGGACTGTGCATTGCCCATATGCTGATATTGTGCTGCTCACAGTACAGAGAGACTATAAAATACTGCGCTAAGTCAAACTACCTGCTCACCTTACAGAATTCGGGGAACCTGCTATCTTGCTAGGACTCCCTTTAGTTTATTTTCTTACTATATTTTTGTCCCGGCTTTTCCCATATGACACATTAGAAGAGTTCCCCTTTTATTGCGCTTTTTCCTAACCTTTTCCATTCTTTGCGTAAACTTTGATTCATGAGTGTTTTCCATGGCCATCCAATAGTCTGTTGCGCAAATCTGCGTTCCACGCAGGTCCATCCCCGACCTTGGGTCCTGAGGGGGGGGGGGGGGTATCCTCATTGGAATTGTAGTCCATTATGCTTTATTATACACTAATATTTATATAGTGTTTGGTGAGGTAGGGAGTTTCTTATGGATGCTCTTTTTTATTGCAATAAAGAAAATGAGCAACGTGCACATTTTAACTAATCAAAACGGAATGAATGAAAGAACTATTGCCTGGCCGGGTCGCCCTATGTTACTTTAGCCTTGTGTATCGGGAGGGTGGAGGCTTCTGTGTGACCCTAGCTCTTGGTGTGGTTTCTCTCCTTCCTTCCCTCCCTCTCAGCTCTTTGTCTCTTCCCTGGACTGCACTGGGCGCCTCTCAGTTCTCCCTTTTCCTCCTGTCCAGTTCTTTCCTTCTCCTGCTCTCTAGTGCTCACCTCCTCCGCCTCCTGCACTCCACAGCGCTTCACTGCATTAGTTTACTGGATCCCCCCGTGTATTCCTAGCAGGGGTAACCCCCAATCGGATCACTGCTCTTCCTCTTATTACTGTTCTCCTCTTGCCATGTTCCATTCCTGTTCTGCATGTACCTGCTTCCTCTCGACTGTGGTAGAAGGACGCGGTGGCTCTCGAATATCTCATGTGAGTTTATGATTATAATTACGGATACTCATCTACTTGGCTGTATGTCACTGCTCACCTATGGGATCCAGTGCTCCATGTGACTTGATTGCACACGTGGATCTTTCCCTTGCTTGCCCCTTTGCCTTCGCCATGTACCCAGAGAGATTATTTATCTGGCTCATTGTAGGTGCATTTTGACTTGACTGGGTGCTTCAGGTTATTTGGTTTGCCCTCTATCGAAAGTGGGTAGAAGAGAAAGGGTTAAAGTATACAACTCCGCCCCCCCTGCCCCTTCAGTACCCCCAGGTGACTTTCCCCCAGCACCTCGTGTGACTCCACTGCTGGGTCTCTTCCCCATCTCCAGGCGGTGGCAGGATGCCAAGTGTAAGTGCAGGTTGCTATAGTAACGGAAGGATTGCAGCCTGGGCACCAGCACAAGGCAATGTGCTTCTTTTTATCAATAAAATAGTCTGTCTCCCTGGCTGGCAGCTCCCGATCACTGCTTATTTTACCCCACCATTGAATTGGGGGTCTCCTGTTAATTATCCTAATTTATTTAGTAGTATAGCAATATTATATAATGTGGAATTATATTCTACCTTGTGGGCCCCCTGTATAAAGTAACAGGTAAGCCCCAGCTGCCCGTTTTAGGACATGTCCGTAATGAAGTGTCGGGTGCTCTTCAGGAGCTGTGGATTTCCACTCGCCATCACACGGAGTTGCTATGTGATATGAGACTGCTATCCCCACTTGCTTTGACGTTCTTGGCAGAAATGGCTGGTTGTGCAACATCCATTTATTGCTGTGGAATATATATTTATTTATGAACAGTTATTTCTAAATCGCCAACGTGTTCTGTTACCTTTCACAAACTGTAATGATATAAGACCCGGTAATAGCCCAATGGATTGTATATCTATATGCACATTTGATGATGAGTATGTCAGACTTGGTGACAGCCTCTAATGCATCGGGTGTGTCAGTAGTTTCTCTTCCTTGTTTATTTGTACACATCATCCAGACAACCACTGTCCATGTGCATCGCTACAAAGTTGTCATCTGTTAATTATCAACTGTATTTCTTCCAGGGAGCCCCATTGTACAGCAGCCATGCATCGCACAACTAGGATTAAAATTACCGAGCTAAACCCCCACCTCATGTGTGTGCTCTGTGGTGGATACTTCATAGATGCTACGACTATCATTGAGTGTCTCCATTCCTGTAAGTAGTCAGCTTCTTTATGTCGTATACTCTGCCATCTAGAATTCCATGTTCGCTTTAAATAGTGCCTCAGGCCATTATTGTTGTATAAGTGTGCTCCGGTCTATCGTGTTCTTGGTTCATCTATTATGTTCAGCCAACCCCTTTAAATCCTGATTTCCCCCTCCCTCTCTCTCCCACTACGTGTTTCGGTAACGACCTCTCTTGCTTTCATTGTCCATAGTCTGTAAAACCTGTATTGTTCGCTATTTGGAGACCAGCAAATACTGCCCTATCTGTGATGTCCAAGTGCACAAAACGAGACCCCTGCTGAATATAAGGTATGTCAGACTGTCATAAAACTTGCCCTTGATGTTTGGAGAAGGTGCTGGCCTCTCAAGCTTATACTGTTCCCCCCAATATTGAACCGTGAAGGTTAAGAATATTATTGTTACTGTCCAGGTTCTTGTGAAGCGTTCAGAAATAGTCCTGTTCCGATGTCCTCCATAAGGTTACTCAGTCTGGTTTTCCCTTTTTCTGATCACTTACAGGGCAGACAAAACCCTTCAAGATATTGTGTACAAGCTGGTGCCTGGCCTTTTTAAAAGTATGTAGTTATCTGGTCGATTGTTTGGTGTCACATAGATCAGTGAGGTAGCCAATGCTAAATCTGCGTGTGTGTTTTGCAGATGAAATGAAACGAAGACGAGACTTTTATGCAGATCATCCTTCTGCAGATGGTAAAACATTCTAAATATAGTGTCTGGGTTATTTACATGATTCTATACCATGGTTGCCTCTTTGTGACTGGTGCTTTCTTGTCTACTTTTCTTTATCCTGATGTGTCCATTTCATCTGCGTTCTAATCTCATTAATATTTGCATGTTTTTTGAGAATTCTGATTCTGTATTAGATTGCATGTTGTGTGTTTAATCCGTGTGTGCCTGTTGGATTTATCTAGAACTATACTCCATTTCCACTGTGCTGCTCAGGTGTCTGGCCACTACTGATGCTTTTTCTCCCTGTACATTTAGCGTCAAATGGCTCTAATGAAGACAGGGGAGAGGTTGCAGATGAGGACAAGAGGATAATTACAGATGATGAGATTATCAGTTTATCCATTGAGTTCTTTGAGCAGACCAGGCAAGTTTTGTTTGTTTGTGGGCCCCCATTGCTTCTTATTACTCAAGTTCAGGAATAAATATAGTCTGCTGGGTTTATTCTTTAGGGTGGATCGTAAAGGAAACCGAGAGAAGGAGAAATCAAAGGAAGAGGTAACTTTCTACTCCAATTCATTTCGAGGCTTGAGTCAGATAATTATCTCAGTGAAACTGAGCCTCATGGGGGGCTGTGATCGGTTCCTAACTGGAAAACAGTAATGTCAAATGATGTTTCAATAAGCAAGGGAGTTCGGTAACCGTTAATCACGCAGACGTGACGTCCTACCCTTGTGCTCCCGATTATCTCTGAGTACGTCTATAGTGATGCCCCACTTGTATTTCGCATCCTACAACAGTGCTTTTCTAACCACTGTAAATTACAAATTTCCACATAAACCTTTCTTTCTTCAAACAATGGCCCTTTCTCCCCGGCGTGTTAACCCGTAGTAACCTGGCTGCAGATGACTTTTCTGTTGGTTGCAGTAACTCTTGCTTGACAGCCTGTAGCACCTCCTGGGGCCCTGCGGGTTCAGCAACATACAGTCATCTATTGAACATCTTTCTCTCCGCCACACACTGTAATTAGACGCTTTATGCCGATCCTGTCATCTAGAAAATGGTAGGCTTCCTGCCATATACGTTGCACCTCCTTGAGCCTCTTGGTTTGTGATGATCTTTTAAATAAAACATATACAGCGAACAAGAAGTATTGTATAGTATTTGTGCACAGGTGTGATAACGCCATAGCTAGCATGTAGGCAAGGGTGGGGTGATTGGTGTGTTCTCACACCTACCTGCATTTTCAGGCTAATGATAAGAGGTACCTGCGATGCCCCGCTGCTATGACCGTGATGCATCTACGCAAGTTTCTAAGAAGCAAAATGGATATACCTAGTAACTTCCAGGTAATGTGCCATTGCTACAGTACCAAGAGATCCTCTGCCTCATCCAATGCTTTGCTCCATGTCTTGCTGGTCTGGGAATAGCTGATGTTTAATGTTATGTTTCCACTGTGATACTGGACCGTTGAGTTGGTTACTGTGTATATTGCATTGCTGTCTCTTTAAAGGTGTAAGCAATTGTGTCTGTACCCTAGATCGATGTCATGTATGAGGAGGAACCGCTAAAAGACTATTACACTTTAATGGACATTGCTTACATCTACACGTGGAGAAGGGTAAGCATCTGATAGTAGAGGTTGTTTGTGTGGGTTGTGGAAATGTCATTGACAAATCTGATTTGTGTATGTATGTTACACCCCCCCACAGAACGGGCCACTTCCATTGAAGTACCGGGTGAGACCCACTTGCAAGAGGATGAAGATCAGCCATCCTGCCGGCAGAATGAATAACATGAGTGGGGACTTGGAAAGTGACTCTGGCAGCGATAAAGCAGGAAGCCCAGCGGGAGGGCCTTCCACTTCCTCCTGTATGCCAAGCCCTAACACCCCTGTGCAGTCCCCACACCCGCAGTTCCCTCATATTTCCACTACCATGAATGGGACAAGCTCCACTTCCAACAGCAACCACCAGAACCCTTTCACCAACAGAGTAAGGAAGATGTCACTAAATGGATCATCTGCTACATCATCTGGGTGAAAAGGCATCTGGAGCAACCCCTATTTTCTAGATTTTTGCCATTGCAAGCTTTGTAGATGCTGATAATTGTAACTTTGTCCAAATTGCTTAATTTGTAGTGAAAACTCTACATGGCCATGGCAGGGTGAACGTGCTACTTGGATAGTTTGGTGAAGTCAAGAAGGAGCATCAATTGTATCTTATTCATAATCGTTGGAAATGACGGAGCCTAGTAATAGGGACATGCTGGATATATTGGAATATAAATCAAATGGATATAAAACGTGGATATAAATTCAGCCAGACGCACAATGTGGAAAGCGATTTCTCAAAGGAGTAGACCTTTATTGGATATACAGTATGTTGCTTCTGGACCTATGGGTTATTTTTCCTGCTTTGAGATTTGATGGACTGTTCTGGATTGAAGTTTAAGTGTTGGGAAACTTTTTATATACTCTGGATTAAGGAAAACATTTTTTTTTTCTTTTGGAGGTGTTATAATGACCGGTGAAAACAGTCTAACCATTGCCTTTGGATTGGGGGTGACCTTGGATATAGCTTTATCTCCAGACAAACTGCTTCACCACAATATTTCTTGTCAAAATGCTGTTTTGTGGACTGTAAGAGAGTGCCCTGTCATCTTCTCAAATCCAAGTGCTTTATCATTCAACTGAAAGGAAAATACATAGACTTCTCTATGTAGCCATTCACTGTGAATAGTGATTTATTGCTTTCGCTTTTTTTTTTTTTTTTTTACTTTTGTTTTATGGTAATATTTTCTTCCCTTCACCCATTTGGCAACAAAGCTAGTTCACACGTTGCTGCACAGAATCGATCAAAATTAAAGTTTCAATATATATCTATATTTTTTATTTTACAATCTTTTGTCTAAAAGCGGGTATCACCGTTTATTTTACTGACTTGTTTAAGTGATTCGCTTTTGTAAGAATCATTTGGCATTATGCTGGTTGTAAAATGCCATATTGGTATATGACATAACAGGAAGACAGAGACAGTATTGTATGATATATTTATAAATATTATAATGAAGATTTTTGTGTTTCCTGTAATCAAATGATTTTCACTCATCTACTGACCCCCCCCCCCCCCCCCAAAAAAAAAAAAAGTGCTGCCCAGCTTCAAATAGCACAGGCCATAGCATCAAGAGGAGTATGGTTTCTTTTGGACCCTTTCACACCTGTCATACAGCCATGCAATAAATGGTACTGCAACTTTTTTTTATATTCTAACACCGTCTATAGATTGCTGTGTTGTGTTTTATTGTGTGTGTGTGTGGTGATGGGGGGAGGGGGCAGAACCGGGTTATTTTATCCAGACACTAGACTGATCTACTGCGGTGTGGTTGCTCTCTCAAAACACCACAGACCGTTGAATAAGCTGTCCTTGCTAAACTTTAGAAGATGCCATGAATCTTGAGAGCCCCAACACCCCCCCCCCCCCACACACACACCCCAACCGCTTCCCCTCTGTCCCTTCTTTTTCTTCCTATTTGCCTTTCCTCAACTTCTGTACACTTTTTTTTTTCCCCTCTTAAGATTAATGTTCGTATTGAAACAAAAAGTGGCTAATCATTTCACTGTCTCCAGAAGAAGCACAAGTCTATTGCTTTGTATTGCTTATAGTTATTAAATCATTACTTTTGCGTATAAATTTAATATTTTTATTTCTTTGTAATTTTTCATGTCTTATACCGAAGGCACTATAGCCATCTGCTGACTGTGACTGCGAGGTGTTTGTTGCATTTTAGACACTAGCATACATATTGAAACAATTTATGTAGCATTTACTTTTGTAGCAACTGATTGTTAAAGAACAAGAAGTATTGGTCACATTGGCTTTATGGTATGAAGCTGCCCCAGCACCACAGTAAAAGCTGTGAAAGTACATGTCTCATGGATAGGAGGTTTATACGTGAAATCGGTAATGTCCCATTATTTATGTGCCAAAATGTAGAGTAAAGTAGACTTGCGTGCCTTATCGACTCGGCATCAAAGCCCTGGGGCTGTCTATTTGTGGCTTCACTGACAGGCCTTGTAATGTCATTTTACAGCAATGCTATATAAAAATACCGGTGTCCTGTCACTGTTTATCATTTCTTGATTGCTTTGAAACGGAATCTGTTTTATAACTTCTGTATTTCAACTGTTGATAAACTTTGTATTGGATGTCATGATGTATTTGGCTGTGATTTCGCATGGTTGGTATGGGGAGAGTATTACACTATTTGACACGGCATTGTACTGCAGAAATGGAGATGACCCCTTATTAATGAGCACAAGAAATAATTACACCAGACCTAATCAACGTCACCATGTACAGAAGATGAGCGCTACATTTGAAGACAATGATGCTGTTTTTCGCAATAAAGTTGACCTGGGCTCCTTTTCACATTATTTATTCCCCAAGCAAATGTACTCTCCTTTTGCTAATGTTTCTTTACCCTAACAGCCTAATTGTTCAGAAAACTCAAAGGTTTGTTTGAACTGCCGCAATGTTACTTGAACTAGCGATAGGAACCTATTTGTCAACGTTTAAACGATTGGTAAAGTATATGGCAGCCCATTGGTATGGACAGAGTCGAGTGTTGCTGCACATTAATACTATCGCAATTCATCTGGGGGAGGGGGGATTCTAAATCATTGTTCCTTTACCCATAGAAAACTAGTGACTTTTTCCTCTTCCACACAGTTTTGGTTTCTATGGACTGTACAGGAGATAAATAACTCGAATTATTTTGCTGTGTTATTGTTAACTTTTACAGGTTAAATGTATGGGTTTCTAAATAAGCTCTTGGCATAAAACGAGAGAGAGTATAAAATAGTGTGTGTGTATATATGTTATATAATATACATTGACCCTAAATTAGTGGGGAAAGTCTAAATCACACTTTATGAAATGGGGGCATAGTTTTGGCCTCTGTTTCTAACATTGTGGTCAGAGTAGACATTTTTGATGTGTGTGTGTGTGTGTGTGTGTGTGTGTGTGTAGCTAGCTGATAAAGATGTGCCAGAGTGTTGTATTCCCCCAAAATTATCTTTGAAGAATGTCATCTTTGTCGCTGGATACACGTAGGATTGGTCGTTAATGGTGCTGTGAAATATGATCTAGGGGGCTAATGCTGATTTAGAATCGAGAGAGAGAGAGAATGTGAACATGATCACGATATAATCATGATGGGATCATTGTTTCCCCCCCCCCCCCCCCCCCCCCCTTAAGGCAGCTGATCGCTGCTGCTCAGATTTGCATCGTGTATGGCCGCGGGCGCAGCCAGAGGTGGAGGTCCGTTCTCATTTAAAGGTCCTGTCTCTCCGACATCCCTAGAAATGTTTACAGCGAGAAGTGCTTCCTGTTTCCGCTGCTAATACTGAGCACTTGGTGGTATACCTTGTGTACTAGAAGCGGATTTCCTCCCCTCTATAAGACCTGCTTGCGAGCAGTCTCTCCCTATTTCCAATGTATTATTCAATGCAAGCATCGAGTAGCTTTCTTCTTGCAACAGCAATTATTCAAATGAACGATTTGTCAGTCTGCACTGACTGATTGCATCTTATTGAAGATTGCAGGCACGCTTTATTTTATATTTGCTTTGTGTGTGTGTGTGTGTGTGTGTGTGTGTGTATATATCCAGAGCTAGACGCAGCCATGTGCTGGAAAGCACGGCACAGAAATGTCGGGGGCATTGTGCAAAGGATCCTCATTCTTGCAGGCTCTGTGCTCAGGCTTCAAGGAGAATTATGTTCGTAGACAAGTCCATCTTGCTGATGTTATTGTTACCCCCCCAGCCAGCGTACGTGTTGTCATTGCTACTCCCTCCCATCGTCATCTAGGTTGCGTCAAACTATGAACATGTATAATATATAGCTTGCTCTCCGTGACACCTAGTCACTCAAATCTCAAATTATTGCACTCGATTACCGTGTATCTGGATCAAATGTGCCATGATTTGGATAATTGCGAATCGTCATTGTTATCGTGTGCAAGGCAAGAGACAACGATCCTGCCCTTTATACAACATCATTGGCGGGTGTAAACTAGTGCAACATCTGCCTTCATTTGGATTGTAGATCTGCCATCACACAGACACGGAGACGGGACCGCGGAGTTGCCCCTCACTTTACAGCACAAAAGCTGTTCTTTTTTTGTGTGTGCAGGTTGTGTCTGCAGCAGCCATCTTGCGCCTGCGCACTGAGCGCATTGTGCCGCTGCGACTTCCTATTCTGCCTGGTGTTGTCCCGCCAAGGGAAAGCTTTCCTTGCATCGACTGCGAGCCAGGGGGGAAGCAGTTGCTGAGGTCCGCCCGGATAGGAAGCTCCAACCAAAAGACATCTAATGTGTGTTCTGCAACTGCAGACAGTATCTCTGCGCCCCGGGCTCCCAGCTGCAGCCCCCCAACTATTGTACACATCGGGAGAATCATGATATGCCCTCTGCAAAAACCCTTTATCTGTCAGCAAGTGGCCAGACAAAGCTTACAGCGTAATGCTGCAAATGACTATGGCAAAAATACAAACATATATATATACAGTATGCACATCGGTCAAACATCGAATAAAACGTGTAATGATGAAGTCGGTGATTGTTATCCCTGCTGCTTCTAACCACTGGCTTCCTAAATATATGTATGTAGTGTAAAATATGTGTGTGTACTGTACAGGGTGGGTATAGCAGGAATCAGTTCAGCCTGGTCACAAGCATCCTATATGCTTCAGTGCTCACATGTATTGAAATCTACTGTCTGAACCATGATCCATATTTCTTCACCTATATGAACACTTCACACAAGTGAGGTCGCACTGCACATTGCACCTTAATGGAGAACACACTGGCGTTATGCCTTATTATATTATATTTCCTCCTAATAGTTGTACTCATCAAGTTACCCGTGTATTGTACCAACACAATAACCCCGGTTTTAAAGTTAATAATGGAGGAAAACTGGGTGAGAATACAGGGTCTTCCTTTATACTGATATACAGTAGATTATAGCCACCTGGCCCTTAGCCTTAATGCAGAATATAGGATACAATTCCAGCATTGACATAATAAATAATACGGACCATTTTACTATCTGCTTTGCACTCAGCAGAACGTCCAGTACTTATTGGAAGTCAAGATGATCTCAAAGCACAATGGAAGAAATGCCTTATTGGCTGTACAGTATCTATGTATGAAGAACCAATTTTATATGGAATACGCCCGAGTCATCTGACCTCACTGGTCACCTTGTAGTAGAGGCAAGCTTAGTGCTTTACATCTTCATAATACAAATAAGCCAGCTGATTGGCTGGTACGTTATTACTCTTAACTTTATAACTTGTTAAGGCTTAATACATCTGGCCCATCTGTAAAGCACCATAGCTTGCACCGTACTATTACTGCAGGGTGACCAGTGAGGTCAGATGACTCGGGCATATTCCATATAGAAAATATGATTCTTCATACAAAGATACTGTACAGCCAATAAGGCATTTCTCCCATACATATAGCTAAATACAAACCAGCACATATCTTAACAGCAATAGTGTTAGTATGTATGCTATCTTTTACTGAAATGTATTAAAGTACTATAGGAAACATTTTACCCAACTGTGGCCTAGACTGACATAAGGGGGTTCTACTACTAAACATCTTTTTTTCTGGAACTGGCCTCTTGCTGATATTTGGTCGATTCGTACAATGGCTATACACAGGCACCAAAAGAACATCATGAAGTAACAGAATTTTTTTTAGCATTATTTTGGCCATTACAGACTTCAGAAAGTCTGAATCTGCATTAAATGAGTCTGGTTTTGTGCAGTTTAGTCTGTTTAAAAACACATACATGCCTACACAAAATATATATACATATTTTTTTAGTATTAAGCACAGTTTATACATTGTTCTTTAAAAACTATAAAAAGCAAGTAACCATCCAGATTAAAATTGCTGATGGCTTAAATGCATGACAATGCCACCTACCAACGTTTCGGCAAGTCTAGGGATATTCGGCATGAAGTCCATATATTTGTAATGAAAATGTTAAGACTCATATCGGTAAATTTAATAAAGTGTGAGTTTTACTTATCATTTATCTAGCATCTTCTAGGGGAAAATAGCTAGATCTGATTGGTTGCTATGGGCACTTAAGTACCCCCTAGTGCAGTGGTTCCCAACCCTGGTCCTCAATACCCCCAACAGTGCACGTTTTCCAGGTCACCCATCGGGTGCACTCATTATTCAGACACATTTTCAAAGATCCACAGGTGGAGCTAATTATGTCACTTGTGCTTCTGTGAGGGGACCTGGAAAACGTGCACTGTTGGGGGTATTGAGGACCAGGGTTGGGAACCACTGCCCTAGTGTTTGATTGCAGATATATAGGTGCTAATAATACCAAGATGATAAAAACGTGTAAGCATATCCTGCATTCTCTGCTCGCCTTTAGGGGCAGTTTTATTAAGCTCAGTGAAGCGATAAAGTCGTTTTTTTTTATCACTGACCAATCAGCTCCTAACTGTGAAGTTACAGGCTTGGTTTGAAAAAATGACAGGTGGGAGCTGATTGGCCGGTGATAAAAGCCAGACACTTTATCACTTCACCGAGCTTAATAAATCTGCCACAGTTTCAAATAAATTCTCTTTTTCACCTGTAAAATACTACAGTAAAATAAATCGAAGTTAAAATGTAAAAATCCCAAATTCGCAGTAAGATAGCATTTGTCTGGTCACTTTATTAGTGCCCCAACAGATGATTGTGTCCAGTAATATACATACAATACATACCAAAAGTGCAGTGAAAGTTTTCTCTGTTCCTAACGTCAGTTTATGGACTTACAACAGTGGTTCCCAAACTGTGTGCCGTGGCTCCCTGGGGTGCCTCGGGACAATTGCAGGGGTGCCCTCGGTTGGTGGTCCAGGACCAACTCAAATTATTAATGGTTTATTTTTTATGAGTAAAACCAGTGCTGGTGGCTGACAATCATAAAATGTGTACAAACAGAAGCAAATCCTGCCCTTTAACACATAACTGACCCTAAGAATCGCATATAAACCCAATCTAAGTAAAAAAAAAATTGGCCTAGGGGTGCCGTGAAAAAAATTCTGATACTCTAGGGTGCCGTGATTCAAAATAGATTGGGAACCCCTGACTTACAATGAAGATTTGCCGACACCTTATAGTCAATATGCAATATTGTATTTGTCAGTGTACACGTCAGTCCTGCAGGAATACACTGGCCACATTTTGTAGAGATGTATATTTCTGTGATGTCGCACAGGTAATGACAGAGACAAGGAGGTGATATTATTTAGCCGGTATATGAAGTACACTGGCAGGAAGGAACCTTGACAGCGACTAGTTATATGATGACGCGACCACAATAATATTATTGCTGTAATGTTAAGAGGAACGTAACTAGTTAAGCAAAACTTGCTATCCCGTGTCTGTCCTGTCATTGCACTCCGCTCATCCTCTACCCTCTTTCGGTATAATCCTTCGCTCTCAGTGCCCTCCCCCATTACTCAGAAAGTCACACAGTGTACCCTGTATTCTCCAACCATGTCCACCTCCACTATAACCTTCTGCACAGTAACGCTGCCACATTAGGGGCTGCTCCCTCCGTACCCTCTGCCAGTGACTCCTTATTTCTCTGCCCGTAGCTCAGCTCAGCTAGCATTCCCTTCCCCCTCCTTCCTCCGCCCTTCTGCAATTCATAGCTCTGTGGCCTTTGAGAGCAGAGCATACACACCCGGCCTTGCTCCCAGGCGTTGGTGGCTGACATGGGCCCCACGGGGAGATAGAGTTTCAGTTTTGCAAACGTCCTGCTGTTGGCAGTGCCAGCTTGGCACGGAATAAGGAGACTGTCAGCGAGGGGATGTGACAGCCGAGCAGAGCAATGCAGGGCAGTGCAGCAGCGCAGAGTGAGAGCTGCCATTGCACTGCGTTCTGCTTTAAGTTGTTTCCATGCATGACAAGGTTTCCGCACCCCCTATTTCCGTGGCAGCTGCCAGCAGGCTCCTGCTGCCCAGTGCAGTACCCTGCGAGGTGCTGCTCAGCTGATTCGTTGCCAATAGCAACAGGGCTGAACTGTGATTGTGCCAGCATTAAGCCCCTATGAGAGACTTGGGGGGGGGGGGGGGGTCACAACTGGGTGTCCCTGGACCCACATATAACACCCTCTATCTTTTCCCAGCAGGTACAGTCAGTGTGTGTGTGTGTGTGTGTGTGTGTGTGTGTGTGTGTGTGTGTGTGTGTGTGTGTGTGTGTGTGTGTGTGTGTGTGTGTGTGTGTGTGTGTGTGTGTGTGTGTGTGTGTATAATATATATATATATATATATATATATATATATAGTATATTTGAATTGATTCCTTAGCTGTTAGATGTGTATGATGTTACTCTTCGTACTCGTGCAAGTAATAACAGATCATTGCACGCAATGGGATAACACAACATGGAAGTAACTTATAATACTGACGTCACACAGGAGCTATTTTCTCTGTAGCCACCTGATTATGCACCTGTCGGTTCGCGGGAGGTAAGAGCACTCTGCACTATCCCTGGAAGGAACAGCTGAGATCAGCATACCTGTCCTTAATACCCTGTACTGCAAGAGTTTTCAGATCGATAGTTAATATGGGATTTTTATGAGGGCAAGAAGCAGCCGCGGAGAAGTGTGCACTCTAGGGATGTTGTACTCACATTAATCTATACTCACTTTACTCCGCTCTGAGAAGCAATTCCATATGTTACATACGGTATAGAAATAACTGCCTCCACGTTTTCCTCCAGCACAGCGAGGTGTATTGGGAATATTGGGACGCACGACTCATGGTGTAATACTGTGCATGCATTAGAACTAGGGATGCAGAATTACACCAGACACTAGTTGTAAACTATTATCTCACTACTAAAGTGTGAGAAACAGATGCATTGGTGTATAGACATGTAACAGAGAGCTGGTGTAGACCGTTTGTCGCCATGGTTACTGGGAGTTTTATTTCATGATAACTACACAATAGTGCATACTTCCCAAAATAACCCATTCCAGGAGGGACACAATGCTCTGTTTCTAGACTTCTCTCTTAATTTGTGATTGCCATCACCTGTTTAAAATAGGTTTATTGATTTAAAAAAAAAGGTATTACCAGAGGTGATATCAATCATAAATTAAGAGAGAAGTCTAGGAACAGAGCATTATGTCCCTCCTGGAGAGGGCCATGTTGGGGAGTATGATAGTGTACAAATCCCACTCCATGTTACTAGATCCAATCATCGCTGCTTTATTTAATAAATGCTATAATGACCCGGGTTTGGGTGCATGTTCCCCCTAGAAATGGATCTAACTCCTACTACTACGTGTATGATACAGTATGTACACAACTTATTAATTATATTTATCTCCAGAACAGCTTATCTCAGAATATATATTTTTATTACGGTAACTAAAATATTTGAATGTATATTTCTGTATTTGTCCGTTAATTGTTTTGTTTTACAAGTCCTATAACAAGCAGAGTATACGTCCATATGAAGTACAAATATGTGTTATTAAAATTGTGTTTAAATTGCTTTCATCCTATAATCTCCTACATATGAAAATGTATGTATAGATGGCAAATATAGCTAACCCCACCACTAGACTCTACCTATAGGTCCGTAATCCAATGTCATTTTGTTATTTTTTTTTTATATATGAGACGTTTCCTTAAAAAAAGGGGGTTGTTAACCCAAAAGGATTGAACTCCTATTAAGCAGTAATGTAAATCATCCTGAATGAACCGTCTCTTTGCCTGGTGATAGTATAGTAGATGTACAGGTTACGAACTGCATTTAAAGTAATCACTCTTATTTTCTCTTGCATAGGCATCTATTATAGGCTTATGTGCAGTGGAACTATAGACTGCATGCTGGGAATTAGCATACAACATTGTACATGGGTGCTTTGTGTTGAAGGCCTATGAAAACACCACAAATTACAATTGAGCAAGTTAACACTTTATTTGACTCAAAACTAAAGTTACATTATTGTTGTGGGCCTAGATTTTGAAATGCCGTCTGACACGAATTTATTGTGGGTGTATATGAATTACCATCAGATATAAATTATGTACGCTATTCTGCAGGGGGGAACAAATATTTTTTGCAACCTAAAAGCCTCATAATTGAATCACTGTTCGCTATGTCTACCCCAAAACGTATAATTGGGCAGCTTTTCGGTTCCCTTGTAAACATAACATGTATCAGTGAAAGATTTGAATCCCTGAAAGAGAAATAGGAGACTGGATCTTTGAACACTGTTACATATAACATCCCAACAAACAAGGCAGACACTTCGGCATTAATATAGTGGGCCTTTTCTCCAGTTCCCCATAAAGGTGAGATAATGTTTCCTTGGTGGGTACGGTAACAGGGTACCACTGAAGTCAACGCATTACAATATTTTTTTATTAAAAGGTCAACTTACTTTCACCCAAGGCAAGGGAATAATAATGACAAAAAATAATATCTAGTTTCCCATGGCATTACGTAAAGACAGGCGACAGTGGTTATCATCCGGTACGCTATACAGTGTTATCAGGTTATATGGACATTTGCGCATGCGTGTCCCTACAGGTCTTTTCCATTACCACCTGTTTATCTCCCAAAGCATCTAACTAGAAACTCCATCTGATGATACATAGTAGTGCGCTTTCTAATATCATTCAAGATCACATGTCCGTAACAATATAAAAGTTGTGCTGATTTGTATAATGTTGGGACTATGGCGGTATGTATAGAGAACTAACCGTAACTTTTACTTCTACACACTATCAATTCCAAAGAGGAAACATAAGCATTAGAGGAAAATGATGAGTCTGGAATGATTGGACATCACTGTAAAGTCCATAAAGATTTTGACCAGTCGTAAATAACAAAAAAAAGCCACCTCTACACGAGGCGCCAGCTTATTGTGTGATGTAAATAAAGTTGTGATGGTTTTCTATTCCCTCAGCAGCGTTTATTATATGCCATCATACCAAGAGGCAATCATGCAACTCTGTAATGGTAAAACGCCGCTGAAACACCTTGGTATAAATGGTATAGAAGTACAATGTGGTATGTGTTCTCAGCTATTAGCTCAAAAATACATTGTGGGTGCAGCACACACCGTCAGCTCTGCTACTGTACAGTACAGTCTTACCAATGCTGCGGGTCAGCATTAGGTACATCAGTATGTAAAGACTGTCCGTTCATTTCTCTCTCTCTCTCTCTCTAGCCCACCTCTCTTTCTCCCTCTCAATCCCACTCCCTCATCTCTCTCCTAGCTTTCACAGACTCTCTAATTATTCATCTTATTCATCTACTAACAGTTACTTATATGGCGTCAGCATATACAGTGTATCTATCCCCACCCCCCCCTTTCTCTCTCTCTCTCTCTCTCTCTCTCTCTCTCTCTCTCTCTCTATAAATATATACGTACATCAAGAGTTAGAAGAGAGGATGTCACGTCTAGTTGTCAATAACTTAATGTTTCTCCATAATCATTAGGGAAAATCCATGGGAATACTGTGCTTTTAGCTAGTGCTGGATGCGCAGTTTGCAATAAATGATTCCCCACAGAGCTCTCCTAGAAGGGAGATGTGCATAGATCCTTTTGCAGTGGAGCCTCTGGCAGAGAATAATCTAATTATAATAGACAGTCTTGACTGTGAACTTGGGGGTAGAGCGCTGGAAACAGTACAGAGTGGGAGTGCACAGAGCAGCCGTGCAGCCAGAGGTGGGGTGAGGGGATTACTAGTTAGGTGAGTGGCAGATGTATAGTCCAGTTGGGAGCTTCTTGCAGAGTTTGATGTTCCGGTCCGGGGGTCTTGTCCTGGTCCGGTTTGTACCCCTATTGGTGTATGGCATCTGTGTGGTTGCAGAAGCCGTACACTGACGCTGATCCTCCTCTGTGTCGTTGAAAGTTCACCTCTCTACCCAACACTCGTGTATTAGCGCAGAGCACGGGGAAGGGACCCAGGGGACCATTTTAACCTGTGTTCTGCCCATCTGCTTCTCCCTGTGCTATTGATATTCTGCAATATTACACATATACAACTGGTAACAAATGGACAGGACTCTACCGGACTTATTTTGCGTTACCAGAGATGCTATTGTCATTACAATAATATATCTATGTCCCCGCTGGCCACTAGTTAAGTCATTGACATTAGTTTAATCAGATTGATTCAACGAGTCCCCATAATGCATAGAAACACACAATACACCACTAATATAATACAACCCATAGATACCAAAAGTCAGTGCGAAAGACAAATCAATAGCTCACAGCACCGCATGCATACAACATACAGAAATACAGCACATCTGTTGGTCTCAGGTGTCGTGTGTGTGTGTGTGTGTGTGTGTGTCTGAGTACCACTTGTGCCTAATGAATACAATGTACCTATAGAAATATATATAACTTCAGGTTTAACGGGAGTCTTGTGCACACATATATGACAAATTTCAATTGTATGATGACATAATTTCAGCATTTTAACTCAGTTTTCAATAACTCAATTTTACAAGAACATTACTCTACACACACACACACACACACACACACACACACACACACACACACACACAAATATATGTCTATATATCTCTAGTACACAGTAGCAGGAATGGCACTCGGTCTAATCAACATCGCAAAAAATCCCAGGCAACACCACTGTTCTCCTGGGTATGGGGATAAAAGGGTTAAAGCCTTATTTCCAGCTCCGATACTGTGGATAGCACGGTGTAATACAAAATGCAGGCCTTTCCCAATAACAGCCGGCCGTCTTGCATGCCCTTTTATACCCCCTTTGCCTGTAGTGTTGGCCCTCGTGTGCCCCCCTGTTGTCCCCCTCTCGTTGCCTATACGAGTCATCCTGCTGCACTGGAAAGAAGGAGCTGGATGTGAGCAATGATCACTGCTGCCTGGCTTCTTATCCCCGCCAGAGCTGTAGCAGCACGCTGCCCGGTAACGTACTATGCCGTAGAATTGACCACGTCAGAACAGTGAGGTTTTACCGAAGAGAGCTTCCCCGGTTTGCCCACCAATAGACCAGAAACCAAGCTCGGTTGTTAGCGTGCAATGTGTAAATAGACATAAAGAAATCTATTAACCCACTTGCTGCCACGGCTGTAGTACAGTACTACGTGCTGCTGCATCCATCCGTGAGCTCAGCGAAGATCCACAATAAAGGTAACTATTTATGAATGGAGTAGGCACTGGTGTGAGGGGCCCATTTATAAGTAACAGTACAGAATAGCCACTCTCTCGCACTCCATATAGCACATACACTAGCCGTACAAGCACATCATTAATGATAATTGCACCAGTACAGTTTTCTTGGCTGTTATGGCTACATAGGAATACGGTGCACACATGTCACATACAAGGAACCCATGCCCGTCCTTATTGTATAATGTGTGGCGACATGTTACTGTGGCACACTGAATACATAACATTGATAACTTGCTGTACTAACCGGTGCTGATAACGGGTGGAATATGGGGCACTCCGGGGACGTTTCCCTTCCTGTAAAGAAAAAAAACTATCTGTCAGATTAGCAGCTTCACCACTAAAGTGAAATATGTGTCCTTGCATATTGCTAATAGACACAGCAATAACTGGTGGGAATTATTGGAAAACGAACACTGAAATGTACAGTCCAAATTAATGCTGGGGATATGTGTATGCAGGGCAAGGAGGTGTAACACATTGGGATATAACATTATAGATAAAAAGGTGCATGGCCAGTTACATCAGTAATATATCTGAGTCTAATTCATTCCAACATCAATGATCAAGCCCAACATATTATATTCAAGATTCTACATACCCCCCCCCCCACCCCCCAAATCAGCAAACGGTTTGTTCTCACCACTTTATATCTTGCATATAATCAGTGATGTGATCCATTCATTGTACATTGTAGTGAACAGGGCCTAGCACTTTTATGTTTATTTAGTAAATGTTACTAAGTAATGATCTCACACTCTTTAATGTAAAGTGACAGCATTGGATTGAATCAGGAATCTTTTACAATTCTTTCATGTATGGCTTGTATGTGTAGTCAGATCCACTCTGGCTTTATGTAAATCCTGGCACAATTAAGCACAAGGTGTAATGCTGTATTATCAACTAAAAATATTACACAAAAATAATTTGGAAGTGTGTAAATGATACTATATCAGTTACACTTTATCAAACATGCTTTGTCCAAAAAGGATATTCTGAAAAGACCTCAGTGCACTCACAGCACAATGCCCATCTATACTATTTTAATTTTAGATTGTTTATGGAATTTAGTGGTTCATTGCTTTTCTATCATTTTCTCACATAATACCTAATATATCCAGAACACATATTTTTGTCAAGTGTGTTCCAGTTCATTGTATTTGTATATGCACAGAAAAAAAACTAAAACTTTAATGAGCAAGGAGATCAGGAGGTGAAGTGATTTTTGAATGTCACATATTTCCATTCCAAGCATTTTGTATTTTGCTGTTGTAAGAAAGGTTTCTAATGGAAAACATAATTACTTTTTTTTTACCATTTTGCAGGCATCAGGATAAAAACTGTGACTTACAGTATTAGTTTTATGGGGGTATTTATCAAAGCTTGGAGAGAGATAACATTATGAGTGATAAAAAACCAATGAGCTTTTCACTTTTACATTTTGCAGGCTGTATCTGAAATGATTACAGTTAGGTGCTAATTGTTGGTGCTTTATCACCCACAAATTTTATCTGTCTACAAACTTTGATAAATACCTCCCATATATGTCATCTGTATGCTCTAGAATACTTGATTCCCAAATTTAGATATACTTAAGTCTGTTAACTGTTTGTCGCATTACTGATTGACACTTCATTGCAAACTTTTCATATATATATATATATATGTTTTCAGCACAATTGTTTTGAATTTCTATATAGGTTCCTTTTCATATTTGCAATATCTTTTAGTCTGGTATACATATAAAAGTCCAGCTCATTGCATTTGATATAAAATATATGGACAGGCCATTGAATACAGATAACAATAGGACACAAGAGTTTGGACAAGTATTTGTAATCATTGAAACAATTTAGTACAAAGAACTCTATCACACATCATGGAAAAAGCATGCAAACATTCAAATCTAACTAAAACTTTTAGACCAAAATAATACTTGGATAGTTTTAGGCACTGTTTATTTTGTTTCAATGGTCGTCAATACACATTTATAACAATATAATTATAGAATTGTACAGAATTCCATGTCTCATTTAAAAAAAAAAAAAGAACATATTTTCAATGGAAAATAAACTAACGGGTGTTTGTTGCATGATGGGAAAAATACACAAGAATGTCACTTATGGTGTTTTGTGTATTTGTGGCAGAAAGCAAACATGTAGGCCTCAGGGCAATGGTTTATTTCCTCTTTGGTGTTTTCACATATTATTCATTTTTTTTGATGCACTGATATTGAACTGTTGCAGGTTAAAAGACTAGTCATGAATATGAGTTTATTTGAAAACCAACTTATGAAATATAACGTGTATCCCTGTAAAAGTACATTTAGTTCACTTTGCTTTACTTTACATTCAAATGTTTCTCCTGTTATGTTATTTATTTTTGTGTGATCTGATCTGATTAACATGACAACATAAATAATGAGTACTAATACACATGTTGGGAATAGCTTGCTCAGGGTAAAAAGTTAATAACCAGTCTGTGGCCCATTTATTTGTATTGAAAAACAAAAGCTAACTCAGAAATGTAGCTCAACTGTTTTCAATTGTTCCAACTTAACTATATTCTACTCATTATTCGCATGGCATATTTTCTATTATGTCATCAACATAAGCAGCATATTTATCAAAGCCCAGAGAGCCATACAACTGAGAAATAAAGACCTAGCTAATCAGCTTACATTTTACAGACTGATTGAAATAAGACAGAAGATGATTAGTTGGCACTTTATCTCTCACAATTTTATCTCTAATCAAGCTTTGATGCATACCCCCAAAGCCATCCTTTAGTAATTGTGATTACAAAGCTGCAATAAAGCAATACAGTATCTATCCTTATGTATCAATGCCTATTTCCCTATAGATTGTAAGCTTGCGAGCAGGGCCCTCCTACATTTTGACTGTCTGTAAATACTGTTTGTTGTATCACTGTCTCCTTTGTTAAGCGCAACGGAATATGCTGCGCTATATAAGAAACTGTTAATAAATAAAGCTGTGCAACGCCACTGTATTGTTTTGTTTGTACTGTAGCAAATTCGGCATTTTTTCAATTCTGCAGTGAGAATTCATAAGGTGTCACAAGTCATTCTGTATCAGTAGCATATTTCATAAGGAGAGTAATAATAAAAATAATATTAGGATAATAATAGGATTCAATAGGATTCAATGTACCTCATTTTTAAAGTAGTTATAAAGACCAGGCCCTGTTGTTTATAATATAAAATCACTGAGTTTATTTCATAATCTGTAGTTATACTAATATTGTTTTTATTCTCATTAATAAATATATATATATATATATATATATATACACACGTTCTCTAATTTTCACACTTCAGCAATGTCAAAAAGAAACAAAAATACTATTTTTAACACTGCAAGATAATGCTTATTATACATAATGTGCAGAAAGCCTAGCACTGTGACAAACATGACAAACTGACTCAGTTCGAAATCACTGCTGTATAATTATATTCATTTTCTCCACACAGTCTGTCTGTCTATCTATCTATCTATCTATCTATCTATCTATCTATCTATCTATTGACATGCTATCTATCTATTGAGATGCTGACACATGATCAGCATATTTTAATAGATTGGATCATTCCTAAAATCTGTCCTTCTTCTAGGCTATAAGTACTGCAATTAGGGATTATTGTTAGTGATGATTATATTATGGACTATTGCAATGTGAGATAGGTACTAACAATAGCAAAGAAAAGTAGTTAATAAATATAGGCACAATACAATGACACCAAAAACATAAACTAATTAGTATTGAACCAATATTAATGGGGGGGGGGGGGGTATTTTACAAAGTGTGTAAAGAGATACAATTGTGACAGATCATTTACAGACCTATCAGCTCCTGTTATTTTTAAAACACTGCCTCTAAAGTGTAGGCAAAAGATAATGGTCTGGTACTTTAACTCTCACAATTTTATCTCTTTCTGAACTTTGATAGCTACCTCTTAATTTCATATCCTCTTAAATGTACATGACGGTGACAGCAGCATGTTACATGTGATCTAAAAGAAGCTAAATACTTTTACATAGAGATTTAATAATGACTTAATTAAGTAAGTAATTAGGAGTAGAATAATCCAGTAAAACACAAGAAAACAAACAAACACAAAACAACAAACATTCATGTCAGAGTAGATTAGGCCTATAAAGAATTGTTGTTTAAATGGGTCAGTGTTCTTTTATGTTATTTCTCACATTGTAAATATTTCCAATTCAGGTTTCAAATGTGCCATAATAATCCCTGAAATGAAGTGCTATTGGCTGAAATTGCCTTATGAAAGGAGCCTCACCACTGTCAGGAATAGAGATGAGCTGTAACATTTGTAGTGTTTAGAAGTGTAGGGGACGCCATACTGTAGGTAGGTGATGGGCTTTGTACAGCAGTTCTTTAGGTGGCTGGGAAGCAATGATCAGAATCTCACTGTTTAATGTGTGCATACATGATGCTGCTAGTGATGGTACATAGCATTGCTGCTAATTGTTTTATATAACATAGGGCTTGACAGCTGCAGCCCATTTCAATGTATTGTATACTATAGCATTAGGCATTGGGAATTGTTCTTACCATACATGTCAGCCTTGTTGCATATTGTAAATCACCTATAATTGTGTCTGTTTGTCTATCTATCTATCTATCTATCTGTCCATCTATCTATCTATCTATCTATCTATCTATCTATCCATTTATATATATATATAACATTTTTTTAATAGAACTAAATCTATATATATATATATATATATAGCTATATACTGTATACATATATATCTATACTTATACCTATTATCTATCTATACATATACTGATGTGAATGTTTAGCTATACTCTAAAGCACTGCAGAATATGTATGTGCTATATTACTGTTAATAAATATACATATGTAAATATACCTATATATACATACATACATATATATCTATACTTATTACTTATACCATATATACTTATATATATATATAGCTATACTTATACCTATATATGTAGATTATATATAGAATTATATATATATATATTTATATACACACACACACATATATATATATATATACATACATATACGTTAGATTTATAGACCTATATGATTTTACATTTTCTGCTTGTCTGAAGAGACAGGCAGATAGATATTAATTCTCTTTATTTACTTCAATTTCTGTATTTTTACATGCAGGTTAAAAAACAACCTTCCTCCTCTTATAAAATATATGTGCCTGGCTCCTATAAGCAATTGGGCGAATGATTCCTGTCAGAAGTCGGTGCTATATCGCTATAAAGTCGGTTCTGGGTGTACAGTAGGCGCCTCCGGCAGGGACGCGCAATGCAATACACGCAGACACAGAAGAATGATAAAGGGACGACCTCTGATATCTCTATTACCGTACATTTATCTGACACTATTCGTTTGGCGATGTTATTGCATATGGCGGCGTCGAGCAGAAAGAGCGAGACGCAGAAGCGGCCACATTCCCGCCGTCAGGGAAACGCGCTTTTTTTCCCCGCACCACGTGACATGAGCCGACACCGCGACCTCACTCTGCCCAACGTTCAGCACAGGCACCCGCCGTTGCCGGGGCAACCGGCACGCAGGCCCCCTCCCTTCAGTGGCCTCGGGGCTTAGGAACGGTCCACTCGACGCTCAGCTCAAGGGGGAGGGAGGTAGTGGATACAATGGTTTGAACTGCGGCGACGTCACGAGGGGGGCCGGCGCTACACGTGTCGTCTCTTCTTCTAGCCCCGCCTTCCAAAAAAAAAAAAAAAGCCCGTGCACTTTGCAGCGGCTGCTTCCGCTCTGGTGGTCGCCATGGAGACAGATACACTGTGTTAAGCCCTGGAGACCAAGCGCCACAGCAGCTCCAGAGACGCACAGCGAGCAGAGCTGCAGCCATGAGCCAGAGGCAGGTCCTGCAAGGTAAGCTTCTGAGTGTTTATTTATAACAAGAGTCTGTCTGTGTAATATCACTTTTTAGCCATGTTATTAATGTCATAGTTTGATCATTGCCTCCTATTGTCAGCGTGGTAACCAATAGCAACCGGTATGCTCATTGCTTTCATTGAAGTTATGGCCAGATTAAGGTTTATAGGACTCCCTACCAATAAAATTGGCAATGTTGTATAAAAGTGTACTGAGTATATACTCCCATCACCACAAATATACATATTATACACATTATAATGCCCATAGTTCATATTATGCCAGAGCGCTCGCACTTTGGTAGATTAGCTACATGTCAACTGAGGCTTCTGTGTGGCACAAACAGTATGTGTCCGCCCTTGGGTCATCAGTTCCCATAGTAAAAGTTATTGCATAGGTAACTGGGTAGCACAGCGGTTAGCATTGCTGCCTCAAATCATTGGCTTTTCATTTCAACTAGGGCTCAGTTTTTGGGGGAATTTGCCTATTTTCCCCATGTTTACATAGGACGCCTCTGGGTGCATCACTTTCTTCCCACAACCTAAAAAAACATACTGCTAAATTCATTCAAAGTGAAAAAATATACAGTCAATGCTGCTTATTTTGGTATAATTATTACATTTTTTTAAGGCTATTTTTTTTGTTTGTGTCTTAACTTGTGCCAATGAGAGGACATTGGGCTCTTTTTATTGAAAGTGTCTCTTTTGTACATTGTAATGTTTTTGTACCTTTTGTCTGTGTTTTTTTTTTTTTATGCTTCTTTTAAATTCAGTTTCATCCGTAAATCGTGCTTGAATGGTGCAAAAAAGACATTCCAGGGAATGTATGGGTTGATGCTTGAAAGGACTTGTCTTTAAGCTGGTTGTTTTGCTTGTGATGAGAGGGTCTGTATTCATAAACTAAAGCAGGCGCGTCCCCTAAATGCACAATCCCCAATCCTTGTAGCTCCCTCACACTCCCCATCTTGCATCATGAAATTTCAGAAAAGAATGGGAATTATAACATAAGAAAAAACAAACCAAAAACAGCTGCTCTATGTATAACATGTGAAAGGATCTTGTGTAGACATACACTGCGGTGCTGCTAGTGACAGGATGTGACCATGGTAACCTCACCTAACTACTGACTGTATGACCCAAGCCTAATAGCAGCTGATAGTTGGCTATTCTGCAAGTGTAGGCTAAAGCTGGCTACACATACATTAGACAATGGCTATTATTCTGGTTCACTCGCAAAGGCAAATTCCTTCTCAAATGGACAAAACCATGTGCATTGCAGGGGGGCAAATGTAATATGTGCAGATAGAATTAGATTTGGGTGAGATATTTTGTTTCTGTGCAGGGTAAATACTAGCTGCTTTATTTTTACATTGCAATATAGATCTCACTTTGAAGTAAAACCCCACCCAAATCTAATTCTCTATGCCAGTGGTGTCAAACTCATGGCCCTCCAGCTGTTGTAGAACTACATGTCCCAGCATGCCCTGCCACCGTTTTAGCAAACCATTATATAAAATCTGTAGCAGGGCATGCTGTGACGTGTAGTTCCACAACAGCTGAAGGGCCATGAGTTTGAAACCACTGCTCTATACACATGTTACATCGGGATGTGGTCAATTTACCTACAATCAAAATACCGACTTGTACATACTTTACCATCCCAGTGGCCAGGGAGGGGGAATATAATAGTGTGCTGAGCGCAGAGAGGCACCGTTCCCGAAGTACAGGGTTCATGTTGACCTATGTCAACATACAGACCCCAAAAAATAGGAAAAACTTGTCTAATGTTTGACCTGTAGGTAATTTGACCGTCGGGATTTTGATTTTAGGTAAATCATACCGAACCCGTTACATCTGTATGCAGTGCACATGGTTTTGTCCATTTGAGAATGCATTTTCTTCTGCGAGTAAACCATAATTAGGGCCAATGTTTTTAAACTATATTAACAATATTTTTTTTGCATATCGTTTAGTGTGTATGCACTTATATGTTAGTTGGGCGCCCACTAAGCTATTTGGTTAGTTTTCTGCGTCCCCTTGCAGGGCTCGCTATGCTCACCACGCTTCAGCTCGGTGGCTCGCTGCGCACACTATATAAAATCAACTCCATGCCAACATGGATAGTGGGGGTATGAGCGTACTTAATATAGTGGGCGCCCAACTAACATATAAGTGCCTTGCTACAGTGTTGCTATTAGGGAATACTACAATTATGGCAAGGCATGCTGGGATGTATAGTTTCACAACAGCTGGAGGGCCACAGTTTGGACATGCCTGGCCTAAGGCATCTGGAACCCTTAATCAGGCCCTATGTACCTGTTCAGTGGGCCCCCTATCTAGTTTCCTTGCTCTTGTGCTCTTGTGTCCTGGGTATATGCACCAGAGATAGGTCACTTTATAATAGAGTGAATAGGTAAATTGAGGAGATTGAGAAATGAATAGTAATTAGTGATTTTAATCACACTTCATATATTAGTAAGTGAAGATGCTGCTTTGGACATACCTTCGTTCTGGAGGTACTTTTTGTGCGCCCACAAACAATCCCCTTAAACATAGATGCATAGAATTTGACAGCAGATAACAACCAATTGGCCCATCTAGTCTGCCCTAAACACATGTACACGATGCACACACTTACACAATACCATTCATTTTGTCTTGCGTGTCTTCAGCCACTTCCATTATATTTTTGAATTGTGGGAAGAAACCGATGTACCGAGAGGAAACACACACAAGCCTGGGGATAATATACAAAAACTCCACACAGGCTCTGTTCCATCATAACCCAAATCCACTCCTAGGCTGTGATAGCTACCTACTGGGCCACATTCTGATCTCTACAAAGGCAGCCATAGGACAATTGTGGAAATCGCACTCCATACCTAGTGTACAAACTATAATTAATAACACTCACAAACACTTTCTGTTTGAGACAGCGGGCTGCAGATACTCTTCCTCGCCCTCCTCAATTCATATAAAATGGTTTAAATGGAGTGAATATCGGGAGAGACAGAGACAGGGACAGTGGCGTAACTAGAGAGGGTGCAGGGGATGCAACTGCTATGGGGCCCGGGGGCTTGGGGGGCCCGAGGACCCAGCAGTCTATCCCCTGCACCCTTTTGAAAGTTTTTATCTTTTAAAAAAAATCTGTAATGCGGACACTGCTTAATAGGAGTTTGGCACAGTGCTGTGTCTCCCTTCCTAGAGGAGGAGGTGTGGTCCTTTTAAGGTAGGCTGCTGCTGACACTGCCAGACTAGAGGGCGCTGCAGGCAGGGCTGGCTTCGTCAATTTGCAGCTCCTTCACATGAGGAGCGATTTTACACGGCGCAGGGACATCGGCAGGAGGGCAAGCGAGTGACTGTGTACCTTACACTGGCAGCAGAGGGAGATGGCCGCTTCTAGTTACAGTACACCCGTTGAAGAGCCCACAGAATCCAGGTAACTGGTTAGCGGTCTGTCTGGACAGCGAATGCTACTTCTATAACAAACAGACACTCCCTTTCTGTGCACCACTTGTTTTGCCCTCACCCCCCTGCAAGTGACAGCTTCCCCCTGGCTCTCCTGTGTGTGCCTGTAATCCCCCATTCCCCATGAAAATGACAGCTTCCACCCCCCCCCCCCACCACTCCTCCAGCTTTCTTGGGTGTGCCTGTGACCCCCCCACCCTTGCAGGTGACAGGTGGCTTTCTTGCTGTGTGTGCTTGCAACCCCCCTTCCCCCCATGCAAAATTGCAGCTTAACCCCCCCCCCTCCTCCAGCTTTCTCCTGTGTGCCTGCGATTTACCCCCCCCCCCCTCCCTGCAGGTAACAGCCCCCAGCTTTCTCTTTACCTGAGATCCCCCTGTAAGTGACAGCCCTCCCGGCTCTTGTGTGTGCCTCCGACCCCCCCCCTCTCTCTAACAGCATGGGGGGCCCCTATCAAATGTTGCTATGGGGCCCACAGACTTATAGTTACGCCCCTGGACAGGGACATTCTACCATTTATAGTGACCCTATTGACATGTCCATTCTACTTTCACCTGAGCTTGGCGACTCCACCTAACTGAATATGATATCAGTCCTTGGTGTGTGATCTTTGTGTCCCCCTACCTCTATTCCTCCTTCTGTGTCTGTGTTGTTCCGTTCTATTGTGTCCAATACCACTTTTAATGATTATAGGATAAGTTTGTCCTAAATAGTTCCTACATGCAGACGTTGTTTTTTGTGTATTTGTACTTTGTTTTCTGATTCTGTGTGTATCAAGTTTATATACGTTCCTCACTGTATGTATACGTTCATTTTTCCATAACAAATAAAACATTTAATATAAAAAAAAAAAAACTCCACACAGTTTGGGCCATGGTGGCAATTGAACTCATTACCTCAGTACTGTGTAAATATATTCCAAAACTGGTAAGTCAAAGAGCCTTTATTGTCCTTGAAGAAAGCAGTGCATTCAGTCATTTGCATTCATTAAAATTTTTACTGTAATCAATGTTAAAAAAAAAATTTTTAACCAATAAGATGATGATGATTTTGTAACTTTGTCTCCTGTGTTTAGTTTTCGAGCAATATCAGAGAGCAAGGACTCAGTTTGTACAGACCGTGGCTGAGCTTGCTACTCGACCGCAGAACATAGAAACTCTACAGAATGCAGGTAACTCTTGCCGATAGCTTTTCTACAGCCCTAGAAGAATACTTTTTGATCATTACATAGTGACCTATTATTGGGGACTCCACAGTGCTTTATTATTTATTTATTTATATATATATATATATATATATATATATATATATATATATATATATATATATATATTCAGCAATGATATAAATTTATCTCTTTGTCTTAGAATCAGTAGAACTGCCATAAAGAATGTTACATTGGGTATTTTTCAGACCTGATTGTACAGCTGCAAATTTGTAGGCCGGGCAATTGTCGATGAACCGATGTCGATGGCCATACGCAAGTTGATTGACAGTGTTTGGGGGTGGTAACCTGCCATTATATGGGCGTGTCAGAAAAAACACAGGCATGCCCAGGCGTTTCAGGGGAAGTCGTGTGAAGTCAGATCTGGACCCGGTAGTTACCCCAGTGGCTACCGCTCGTAATAGGTGCCACCCCTAGACCCGTACCTCACTGGCCTAATGACAAATCCGGCCCTGTCTTCAGGGGTGATTCTGGTTGTTTTGCAAAAGCAAACTCTTTAATGGACAAAACCATGTGCACTGCAGGTGCGTTCAGAGAGAGTTGCATTTAGATGGGGTGTGTTCAAACTGAAATCTAAATTGCAGTGTAAGAATAAAACAGCCAGTATTTGCTCTGCACAGAAACCAAATGTATCTCTCTCTGTGCATGTTACATCTGCGCCACCTGCAGTGCACATGGTTTTGTCCATTAAAGAAGGAGTTTGCTTTTGCAAACCAACCAGAATCACCCCCTTCATTCAGAGTTGTATGCAAATCTGATGGATAGGAGATCTACGCGTGTATGAGATTGCTTGTAGTGCCAGGAAGACAAGGCTGCCACACAGGCAATAACAGGTACGGTTTTACATCTCGCCCAGTTCTATAGGTGTGCCGAAGCCAGCATTTGCGATTTCCTACTCAGATTTCCTGGCCCCAGCAGAGTAGTATCGGCGGTCATTCTGACGCCTTCATCAGGGGTACAGTCAAAGAGTTGGTTTTCGTTTAGACAGGTAATAGGTCCCCCCCTTTTTTTTTTTTTAAGAATAAGTACACTTTTTGGTAGGAAACACACAGTGAGTCACAGCTCTGGTTCTCTTTACAAAAGCACATTACTCCTGTAAACTAAAATATCAACATAATTTACATCGCCATATGAGTCCATTGGATTTTTTACTCCCTAAAGAACTCATTCTGAAAAAAACGACCTATTACCTTTCTAATAAAAAAAAATCACAATTTTTTGACTTTATCCCTGATGAAGTCATTAAGACGAAACGTGTAGGGTATGAAACCTTCATCTGCAGCTTTCATGACCAGAATGTTCCGGATGTCATATGATTACAATCTATAGGAAGATGGGCATTTGTACACAAGGATAAGTGCTACATATTGCATGGGATGCAGTTAAAATCCCGACGGTCAAAATACAGACAAGGTCAAAATACCGACATTTAAAATCCCAACAAGGTCAAAATCCAGACATATAGAATGTAGACAGGTGAAAAAGTCAACATGACCTTCGGTCGACATGGGTTTTTTCACAGTTTTTTGACCCGACTGGTGCCGACAGGTGGTATTTCATGCCCTACCATCCACTAGGGCATGGTGGTAAAATAAAATAGTGCGCAGCAAGGCACCGCCCCCGAAGCATGGCGAGCGATTCGAGGGGCTGCGGTTGGCTTCCAACTGTGTCCATGTCCATGTCGACTGTGTCAACATTCGGTTAAAAAAACAGTGAAAAAACCCATGTTGACCTGTCGACTTAAAGTCGTGTTGACTTTTTCACCTGTCTACATTCTATATGTCGGTATTTTGACCTTGTTGGGATTTTAAATGTCGCTATTTTGACCTTGTTGGGATTTTAAATGTCGGTATTTTGACCGTCGGGATTTCATACCGAATCCATATTGCATATTAGCCAGACCAAATTGATGCGCTGCATGATCCAGTTACAGTTGGCCTTCCCACTGCTTATTTGGATCCTTTGATTGCTGCTGCACCAATATTTATAAACATTTTCCACATCAATTTTTTCTAGTGTAGTACACACTTGTACAATCTGCATGAGATCCAATCTGCATGAGATCCAATCTGCATGAGATTTAAGATGCCCACAGACGCATCAATTATCGAATGCGTTTTGTACTTTTTAAGTACAAAACGCATCTTATGTACAATTATCGGGTGGTGGTTATGGGCTTGTGCGACGCGATGCGCGTTCCCGGGAGCCCGATATTGTATGTCTAAAAAAGTACGTGCTGCACGTACTTTTTAGACTACATCTGAAAATGAACAGTACAAACATGGGTTCATCGCATCGCATGCATCCAAGTGCACATCTCATCGCAAGCTGGAAGAAAAATTGTATAGAACCATTGTACAGTCAAAAACGCATAGCACAGTAAAATTGATGCGTCTGTGGGCACCTTGCTGTGTACACACTAGTACAATCTGCATAAGATCCAGATGAGATTTTGACTATATAGTCAAAATCTTATCTGGATCTCATGCAGATTGTATGGTTTTTATCCCAAGCGATCCAGATGCGTTCAAGATGCGCGCTCCCATATCTCAGCCAGAAAGTCTTGGCTGCCCTGTCTATATAGTGCAGATCTGCACTATATAGTCTAAATTGAATGCGGATAGTGTAAATTGTATGCAGATAGTGTAAATTGTATGCAGATAGTCTAAATTGTAATCGCATCTGGATCTTATGCAGATTGTACTAGTGTGTACACAGCATGTATGTATACAATTGTATGTATGTATACAATTGTATGTATGTATACAGCATGTATGTATACAATTGTATACACAGACTATGTATACAATTTAGACTATCTGCATACATATAGTGCAGATCTGCACTATATAGTCTATGCAGCCAAGACTTTCTGCATGAGATCCAGATGAGATTTTGACTATATAGACAAAATCTCATCTGGATCTCATGCAGATTGTACAAGTTACTTTGTTCTTTTTTGTTTTGTTCATAAGGTTTCTATTTATTTGCTTTTGTAAGACGCTACAAACCCCTTGCGGTGCCATATAAATAATGGAGGATGATGATAATATTTAATGTTCTGTGTGAAGGTTATGATGGCAGACTCAACATATACATTTTAAAACAAATTAAGAATTTTTTTTTTTGCATAAAAAGTATACCGGGTTAAAGCTATTAATCATAATGAACTATGGTGGATCAGTAATAAACTGGACAGCCATTTTGGGTTGTCAGGGATTGCAGTTTATAAGCGGTAACCTCATGCGGGTCATGACACTGCAGAAGATCATATATATAGATGGAACTTGATGGACTAAAGTCTTTTAGGTACTTGTGAGTTATCCGGGCTGCCGATTTTTTTCATCGCGCCCGAAATCGGGGGCATCGCGTTGGTCGTGGCCGTTATAAGGAGCCGCGACGCGATGCCCACGATTTCCCATAGACAGTAATGTTAAAAGACACGATGGACCCGATTTCCGACACGATTTCCCATAGACAGTAATGTTAAAAGACGCGATGGACCCGATTTCCCATAGACAGCAATGTTAAAATAAAATTACAATGTGAAATTGGCCAATATGTTTTTAAAAAAAATGTTTCATGGCCCCCCACCACCGTTAACGCCACCCCGCTATTGACGCCAACCCGAAGCGTGGCGAGCGCAGCGAGCCCGCGAGGGGCGGCGGTACGCGTCCTCCGACCTTTTCATGCCCTACTATCCACTAGGGCGTGGAGTGAGAATAGAATAGCGTGGCGAGCGCAGCGAGCCACCGAGCCCGAAGCGTGGCGAGCGCAGCGAGCCCCGCGAGGGGACGCGGACACCTTCACAGGTATCCGCGTGCCCTTGCGGGCTTCACAGGTGTCCGCGTCCCCTCGCGGGGCTCGCTGCGCTCGCCACGCTTCGGGCTCGGTGGCTCGCTGCGCTCGCCACACTATTCTATTCTCACTCCACGCCCTAGTGGATAGTAGGGCATGAAAAGGTCGGAGGACGCGTACCGCCGCCCCTCACGGGCTCGCTGCGCTCGCCACGCTTCGGGTTGGCGTCAATAGCGGGGTGGCGTTAACGGTGGTGGGGGGCCATGAAACATTTTTTTTAAAAACATATTGCCCAATTTCACATTGTAATTTTATTTTAACATTGCTGTCTATGGGAAATCGGGTCCATCGTGTCTTTTAACATTACTGTCTATGGGAAATCGTGGGCATCGCGTCGCGGCCCCTTATAACGGCCACGACCGACGCGATGCCCCCGATATCGTGTCTTTTAACATTACTGTCTATGGGAAATCGGGGGCATCGCGTCGCGGCCCCTTATAACGGCCACGACCGACGCGATGCCCCCGATTTGGAGCTAAATCGTGGGCATCGCGTCGGTCGGGTGTCCTTAAGTTAACCAAACTTAAGGACAAAATCGGCAGCCCGGATAACTCACAAGTACCGTCTTTTCTCTTTCAACCCCCAACTACTATATAACTATATGTTACCGTAGATTAGCTTTTGGAGGTTATTTGTATGTTCAGGAATTTGATAAGCATGTACGAAGAAGTATGTTTTTTTTAATGAACGCTTGAAGGTGGGCAGACTAGAACTAAATCTTGTGCGTGGGATGGTATTTCCACAGCCTGAAAAACATCCTGCAGCCATGAATGGTTGTCAATGAGACACCAGAGATCTTGAGCAGAACAGAGGGGGTCAATAAAACACATAATAGGCATTTAACAGACAGTTTCATCATCAAAATAGTACAGCTTCAAAACTAAATATCCTCAGACTTGAATTTATTACAAGGAATGAAACTGCCATAGAGCGGTAACATTTTGTTTAACACGTTTTGTGAAAAACAAAAACATGTACAGGTTGAGTATCCCGTATCCGAGTATCCGTTATCCGAATTATTCCGAAAACCATACATTCCAGAAAGTGAAAAAAAAATATTTTTTTTGCTAAAAACTCACTGGGGACATATGTAACAGCACTACTGGTGACATGATATGTAACTGGCACTATATATGTGCTAGAAAATGGTTGCTTGGCATTCAAATTCAATATCTGAGATAGTACACAAATTTTGTTTCATGTTTTGAAACCTTGTTTTTTGAACAAATAAAATATATTTGTGTGTATTTTATGTGGTAATAAAATATATTTGTGTGTATTTTATGTGTTTATACAGCATACATGCAAGATACTTCAAAATACATCATTGAAATATTAAAATATTCCGAAATACGGAATAATCCGTTATCCAAAATTCTCCTGGTCCCGAGCATTTTGGATACGGGATACTCAACCTGTATTGCACATGCATATAATAATTCACAAATAAATTATATTATTCCAGAAAGGAACTTCTAGATCAGCAGTAAACAGAACAGTCAACAGATAAGCAAATTCTCCGTTGCGTTTCATCTCTCCCAGCAGTGCTGCCTTGACTTCATCAGGCGCCTGATTCAGATGCAGTTGCAACTGAGTGTTCATCAGTAAACTGCGCTTGCAATGCAGCCTCAATGCACACGCATCAATGCCTTTTGGCTGTGCCACTCATAGCTAGGAATCATTTGTAGAGTTGTTGACAGGAAAAGACCGTTTTCTGGAGGTAAAGGCGATTATCTACACCGGTTTCATGGCGTGTCTCTGCGTATGACTGCAATCTGGTATGCATAAAACATGGCACCAGTATCACACTCAGAGAATCAATTTCCCTACAGTTGCGGCAGAGTACACAGTGGTTAAGCATATGGCGATGGCTTTGGTTGGCGGCTGTTGTAATTGTGTTGCCTTGCAGTTCCATCACTAAAAAGATTGTTTCTACATCTGTATCTGAATCAGGTTCCAGGGAAGCTGCTACACCGATTTATGAAAGATGACGATTTATCCTTAGAGTAAATTAACCCACAATTCAGATAATACAAATATACGCTAATTGTTGGTTTAAGATTTTGACTCTTCGCTATGTGTTTTGAATTATTTTTTTTTGTGATTGTATCCGTGACCTTTGTTATGAACCTATCCTCAATAGTGTAAACCTCAGTGACTAGGAACACAATGGAAGATTTTGGATTTCATTTATGATGTAATTGGTTGATATCCTAGATGGCCCCTGAGGCCTAGTGACAGGAAAACACACCAATTGCATTCTCAGACTACTGTAAGGACTTCTTATACAACAGCTTACCATTGTCCAGTGGCACAAGACCCTTCTTACGATTGCCAAACACATTTCTAGGTAATATAAGGTTATGACTAAGTACAAAGCCAATTATTGTACAGGCACAGGGGGTAGTTGTATTGTACATCACTTAATAATGGGAATTAATGTAGAACCTTCTTTAATCTTGATGACCTGCACTCTGTCTGTGTGTCCGTGTGTGAGAGAGATATATTATATCTTTTTTACACCTTTTATTAAGTTGTAAGAGTCAAGTTATGTGGTTAGGGTCAGGTTGCGAGGGGGGAGGGAAGCAGAGAGTTAGGGTTAGGCTGCTGGATGGGAGTGTCGGTATAGAAGGGTTGGCAGGGGGCGGGTAAGTATACTTACCTGACCCCTGACAATATTCCCTCCTTCTAGATGCCGGCATTGGTATCTGGAGCGCCGCTATCTTAACCGCTGGCCGTCCGTATGTATCCCGGGGGATGTGCTGGCTTTCACTTGAATATTTTATCCATAATAAAATCAGTTTACAGATTCCTTTTGAGTTTTTATATTTTGCGATAACAAAGCAAGTATGTTGAAGACCTGCTTGTGTGTGTGTGTGTGTGTGTGTGTGGTTGTGTTCATATGTAAATATGAAAGAACATTCTATCTAGCATGGCAGTGAACAGGGACCACTGGCTTTAAATGAAGGCGATTGCAGGGGCATTCTTTTCCAGAGCTTCAGTGACCAAGGCGGCTCAACATGTTGCTGGTCAGGCTGGCACAATACCTTCCAAATGGCAACCCCGTTTGTGGAAGCGAGGAGCGATTTCACTTCCAATAACGGATAAGCAATTATAGGCCTTTTGTAATGTGTCTTCCACTTGATTACCATTAAAGCAGTTAATGCTCTGTAAACTTGATTTATAGCCATCAAATTACTGCGAGTCAATCATTGGGATTGAAAATAGTGTCTCCGTCCAGACTCTGATTTAAACACATTTCGTCTCAATGAGGGAACTTAATTGTCTTGGAAAATAACTATGACCTATCCTTGGCGAATTGTCAGTTTGCGGTTAAAATGTAATGCATTTGGGAATACAACCAATAAAGGTCTGCCCTATTTATTAAATATAATATTAATGATGATGATAATAATAAAACAAACAGAAGGTGCGATGCTATGCGATGGGGTGCGCGCTCCCGCGGCACCTCATCGCACAGTACAAAAAGTATGTGCTGCACATACTTTTTGTACTAGCTTTTTATTACATCGCATGCACAAGGCATACGATGCGATTTGTGCTAGTTAAGCACAGAACGCACGCCGGGATCGATGCGTCTGTGGGCACCTTCAGGCCTTTTCCGCCTGTCAATTCCCCCTCCCCCTTCCCCTTTTATTGTGGTGATACTGGCACTGGAAACTGATAGTATAAGAGTGACCAACAAGGTCATTCTCCTCCTGACAGGTTTCTTCTGATTCAGGAGGTGAGCAAAAACCTGGGTCATGTAAGGCAAAAGTTTTTTATTTTATTTATTTTTATTATCTTTGCATCGTTCTCCTGTACACAGTGGGGGACATGTATAGAATAAGTCCATCTGTGATTGGCTGGTATGAGCCAGGCTACCTTGTACCTTGCACCTAATAATAATTATTAGTAATTGCCCAGGCCAACTGAAAGTTGATCATAAATGAAGGCATTTCTGTTGGGCTGTACAGTATATCATTTGGCTGCTGCCCATTTATGGGTACTTGTAGGCATTAGATTTGAGAATCCATTTTAGAAGTCTACAATACACCTGCCACGTATGGGAAATTATACTTTATATCGATATAGATTTTAAATAGTTTGCCGAGCGTAGCGATGCACCGAGCCCGAGCCATGCCGACTGTGTGTCGTCATCCAGGACAAAAAAAGTGAAAAAAACATGTCTACCTTTTGACTGTCAACCTTCCTAATGACAATGCGACCTTCAGTGTTCGACCTAATGCATGTTGACCTTAGTTTGGTTGACATAATGATCCGCATGCATCGTGATACCTAGGTATAATTGTAGCAGTCACTTTCCTGACTCCGCTATTTTGGTCCCTATGGATTGTAATCTCTCTACCGCAATCAGTCTTTGTGGTGTTGGATTTCTGAGCGCCGTTGTGTATTCTGGCAGCTCTATGTAAAAATAAAGTCATTTTCATCCAAAGTCAGGGGGAGTGTATTAATGCAAAATAAATCCATTCCAAAGTCAACAGTTTGGCTGAAGACGAGACACCTTTTTCTTTAGGAAATGTCTTTTTTCAGGCTTATTTACCAGCTGAATGATCTGTAAATAAGCAATGTGACATGACAGTGAGTTGTGTACTGTAATAACTGCATGTCCCTAGTGGATTGAGAAATACAATGCAAGCCTGATTATCTCCATTCACCTTGGGGAATAGAGGTCTTCGTGTCAGCATGGGCAGAGCTATATGTCTGTTTTAATGCAGTAAAATCAGCAGGGAAGCAACAGACAAAGAGTACCGGGTGTTTTTAAGCTGTGCAGGAGTTTCATACATGATTACTTTATTTGAAAGAGAGGCATATTTTATATGCTCCTGAATGCTAAAGCTCAGATGAGAAACTCCTAGCGAGACGAGGGATCCACACCGAGAATTCGCAGGCAATAAAGCACATCAGCTTTGTGTTCTTGGGAGTGTCATCACAAGTGTTTTAGGGATTGTGCTCCTAGAGGAGCGCTCTCCAATATTTCTGGGTGTTGTGTCTGCCACGTTGCCTTTCTGCATCGATGTTAAAATGAGCACAATAAAACCAAATATTTAATACTCTGTCCAGTTTAACGGCATGTTCTGTTTGAGCAAATATGAAGATTTTATGACCTCTTCAGCAAATATAGAAGTACATCACAATTATCTTGGCAAACCAGCTGCAGGAGATCCTATTATGGGTAATAATTGAATTAGCAGTAGATGCTATTTTTTTTTTTTTCTTCATCTCCAGCCAAGATTGCAAGAGCATGCAAGGGTTTTACAGGGCAGACAGAATGTCCTGGGAGCACTGGCTGAGGACCACAGATTATATGGAGGAAGGCTGTATTATTCCACAAGCACCAAGGTGGTATTTATGGCATGAAAACCTAAGGATAAATTTACTAAATACCCCTTGGGGTTATTCAATTAAGTACGTTTTCTTAAACGGATTTTAGTATTCAATTGCAGACATTTTTGTCCATTTTTTTTGTTTTTTTGTCTTTTTTTAGCCAATGCAGGTTCACTTTATTTATTTATTTATTTATTTATTTATTTATTTAGGGGGGGGGGGGGGGTTGAATTGGCATCAGCAAAAAAAAAAAAATACTAAAATACAGGTAAAGCCGCCCACAATTTTGTTTTTTCAACTAGACGAAAAATCTTATCCCTATAGATTGTAAGCTTGCAGCAGGGCCCTCTAACCCCCAACTCTGTCTGTTGTTACCCAGTTTGTTTTATCACTGTCTACTATTGTAAAGCGCAACGGAATCTGCTGAGCTATATAAGAAACTGTAAATAAATAAATAAATCTTCACTTTGAATGTTTTTTTGCCTAGTCAAAAAAAACCAGCCATTAAGCCTTTGAGTGCCAACGTTGCTGTGAGTGATCCTCAAAATACCCATTAAAATTGCCAGGTCCACTCACAGCGACTGTTAATTTTTGGAGGGGGGGGGGGGGGGGTGTGCAATTTTTTTACTAAACTTCAATCGACTTGGCTGTATTTAGTTTTATTTATACTAAAAGAATGTGTCGCTGTGTGCGATGCTGGCATTTTTTTAGTGGATATTTTGAGGATCTCTCGCAACAATACGGTTTAAAATAAAAATAAAAGATTAATCTGTAGCATATCCTTATACCTAAACATGCTTTTTTTTATTTGAATTTAGAAATATGAGTGGGGACCTCCGGAATGGTCAGCCTACTTTAATATAATGAAATCACATTTGGAATCTCTAATACTACATTGACCAATGTGACTGGGTTGGGATCATTTGGTCTATTGCATTATGGTAGAAAGTCATTAGGTCGAATCCATTAGGTCGACATGCTAAAAGGTCGACATGATTCTAGGTCGACATGGGAAAAGGTCGACATGATTCTAGGTCGAAAGGTCATTAGTTCGACAGGTCATTAGTTCGACAAGGTCATTAGTTCGACATTGTCTATGTCGACATTCACAAGGTCGACATGGGGTTTTTCACTGTTTTTTTACCTGAATGTCAACACAGTCGACATGGACACAGTTTAAAGTGCACTGCATCCCCTCGCATCGCTCGCTGCGCTCGCAATGTGTCGGGCACACTATTTTATTCTCCCACCATGCCCTAGTGGATGGTAGGGCATGAAATACCGCCTGTCGGCACATGTTGGCTCAAAAAACAGTGAAAAACTCCATGTCGACCTTGTGAATGTCGACATAGACAATGTCGAACTAATGACCTTGTCGAACTAATGACCTGTCGAACTAATGACCTTTCGAACTAGAATCATGTCGACCTTTTCCCATGTCGACATAGAGTCATGTCGACCTTTTAGCATGTCGACCTAATGGATTCGACCTAATGACTTTCTACCATAATGCAGTAGACCAAATGACCGCATCCCATGTGACTATATTATGGCAGAATGTTACAGAAAGAGACATTTTAGGTTTATTTAGTGAAAATGTATTTACTTACATTTTGTAGAGCCAACGGGGTAATTTAGACCATACTAAATCCTGGCCGACTTAATTTTATTGGTTAGCTACACCTTCTATCTGTGTGTATCTCTTGGTTACGGAAATATTTTGTCTGTATGAGGCATGTAGACCTTTCTCTGTAAGCATCACGCCACGTCATCTAACTGACATCAGCGCTTATTCTATCCCCAATACAGATAGCACTTTGCACCACAGATTTCAAAACCACTGATGTTGGCAGATGAGAGCGGCCATAGGGGCATTGGGGGACAGACCTATAAAGTGAACTGCATACTGATCCACAAGCCTCTTCACCAGTATAATAAGTTAGGTGGGACTGATGTTGGCAAAACTGTCTATACCTCTGAGTCTATTTGAGTTAGCATGCTCCTCCGACCAACGACCATTAGGGGCTGAAAACCGGAGCGAGCACCCGGCGATTTATCGCCGGTGCACACTCCAATCGCTGGTAATATGGTTGCTCAGCGAGTTTATTGCCAGCAATATATGCTGAAATCGCCTCCGTGTGTACACAGCTTAAGGGGGTATTCAATGTCAGGGGCACGGCTGTCGAGCTAGCGCGACAGCCGTGCCCCTGTCCCGTTCTCGGTGAGCTCGCCTGGAGCTCGGCAGTCGGGATTCAATGTCCCGGCCGCCGAGCGGCGAGAAGGGGGCGTGGCCGCGAGTTGTGGCCGGGAAGTGACGAGCTGCAGCCGGCAGCTCGTTACTTCCCGGCTGTTCTCGGCAGAACGAGCCCGACAGCTAGAGATGTCGGGCTCGTTCTGACAGGAAACCCTGTTCAATGCTGTCGGGGAAGACAGCATTGAATAGGGCCCGTCGAGCATCTCCCCCACGGGAGATGCTCGACGGCGATTGAATCTCCCCCTAAGGGTGAACAAAATCCACAAACAGGACATCTACTTTGTTGGAGAGACTCGTGTTTATATTGAGACATTTATTGCCTTGCCATCAGCGGACTCGATAGCAGTAATACGACTTGACAAAATGTATAATACCAAACAATGCTTTCAAGATAGGGGGTTTATTAAGATGAAAAGCATATGGAAACTGAAGTTTCTACATTAATTATTGTTGCGACCAGAGGCATCCTCAGCACTACGGAAACCTATGCCGCTGACTGTCTCAAATGTGACTGTAGTCCGGCTAATAAGTTTATCCAGCAACTAATCCGTTTCAGCACTTGGCCTTTATAGCTAATGCCCATTCAGATTTTAGCTGCTCCTGGCCAATGGGAAAAAACCAGTGTACTGATAATGGTTTAGTGTTTGCTCAACCTAATGGCGAAGTACGTTCCTATCAGAGCCACTGCCCCAGGGCCGCCAATAGGGAGGTGCTGTGGGTAGGAAGGGCCCAGGCAGCTCATTTTGCCCACTGCAAACCCCCCCCCCCCCCCCGAATTTTGAGCCAATCGGAGCCCACATACCGACACCCAATCTGAGCGGCTGCTGGTATGCGAGCTCTGATTGGCTCACCAGCCAGTGCTGCATTTTAATTGGCCGCCGGCATCCTGAGTTGAAGAAGCCTGTGCTCCGGGACCTCCGGGCTGCAGCTTAGCGGAAGAGATGGGAGAGCAAGAGCTGGGTTATGGTAAGTCAAGTGAGATGGGGGGGGGGGGGGGGGGCAGACTGGAAATGAGTCCCAGGCCTCAAAATTCCGGATGGTAGCCCTGCACTGCCCTATGAAAGTTCTTTGCTAAATATCCTGATATAATGATTCCTTATCTGCTGGAATACAGAATTGGACTTTTCTGAAACCCGGTGCTACCAATTACAAAAATACCATTATAATTATAATGTCCCCTATTGCACCAGTGCTAAACAATATAATTCTGTCAATCCCAGGGCTGAGATGTGACTGCTCTACCAGGCAGGCTTGTCCCCTTGCTCACGGCACATGCCTGCTAACCAGTATAATATTAATACTCCGCCTGCCCTAACAATGGCCTCTCTTTCCCAAGGAGAGCAGTGCACGCGCAGATGACTGTGGCTTAACATTTCCACCGACTTCTAGCTGCTGCTCTGTCATTTCATTTACGCAAACTACAGTGAATGATGGGAAAATAACACAAAACCCTGCAATAAAACAGCATCGATTTATAACGTTTTACTTAATTCTTCTAGCAGCAGAGATATTTGACTTTTTATGACAGCAGTATAGCAAAAAAAAAAAAAAATGGACATTTTACAGTAGCCATCTCCTGGTACAAATGTTCTTAGTGTACATCTGCAAACACAGAAATTTGTTGAAATGAAATCCGCGCAAAGCCAGCATAGAAGTGATCTGTATAGATTGCTGAGCACAATGCACAGATTGGGCTGCAGACATCTGTCTGCACTTCATGTTTGATCTAGAACACATGCTACTAGTAAATTAGTAGTGGCTTTGAGTGCTGAAACCTCCCAATCTTCCATTGCTGGGGCCGGTGGTAGCGCTGTGTGGCTAGTCTGACGGTACTTGGGATGCCACTTGTGAAGTCTTGCATCTGGAGGATTATGCAATACACATTAAGAATGATTTTTATACCTAACCACATTAAGTGTAGAACAACCATATCTGTTTAATAAACATATGTATGCTATCATATACAACAGCAATTTATTTTTTACATTTTTATTTTTTATTTTGAAGGAATTGCTAAAGTCTGATACCTTTCCGAATACAGACAGACCTCATGAGATTTGGCTGGCTGCAGAAGTGTGCTGCCTGCTTACGCAACTTAGGCTATGTATACATTGGAAAGATGGGATACGATAAAATATTTTTTCCAATTTCACGTGCTCTCCCGGACATGTGATATCTTATGTACACACTATATGATGTGACATACGGCCATAATATGTGTAGCGTCACCCAATATTTTACCATCAAGCCTGCATGCAGGACTATCATACGATGTCTCATAAGATGCATGAGAGTGCGAAACTTAGGACACATTGGACCTCATTCAGGTCCATTCGCAGCTGCTGCAGGGACTGATGTTGTGTTACTATGCATACGCAGGGTGCGTGCACCCACTACCAATAGTCAGATGGCTGGGTGCACACACCCAGGACATTTGGCGGGGGCGGAGAGGGGCGCCAGGCGGCCCCATTAGCATATATGAACGCCCTGTATTTCTTGGACGTTCCCATGAGAACACCAGGCGTTCTTATGCTAATGAGACCGTGACATGGGCGCCGGGTAGCTGACATCGCCGGATGTCAGCTGCAAACCCACTTCCTTCTGAACGTGCACGCATATGTAAGGGTGCCTCAGAGCAAAATCATAACAATCATGTACAATACAGGTTGAGTATTCCGTATCCGAATATCCGTTATCCGAATTATTCCGAAAACCATACATTCCAGAAAGTGAACAAAATTTTTATTTTTTTGCTAAAAGCACTACTGGGGGCATGATATGTAGCTGGCACTACTGGGGACATCTGTAACAGCACTACTGAGGGAATGATATGTAACTGGCACTATATATGTACAAGAAAATGATTGCTTGGCATCTAAATTCAGTGCCTGAGATTGTACACAAACTTTGTTTCAGGTTTTGAAACCTTGTTTTATGCACAAATAAAATATATATTTGTGTTTAATTCATGTGTTTGATGTATATGTACAACATAAATGCAGGATACTTCAAGATACATCATTGAAATATTAAAATATTCCGAAATACGGAATAATCCATTATCCAAAATTCTCCTGGTCCCAAGCATTTTGGATAAGGGATACTCAACCTGTATTGCATAATGTGTACGTACCCTTAGAGCACTAATAAGCAATTCAGTGTTGTACGCATCTCTATCGCTTTCCATATGCGCGGACGTTCTCGAGGCAGCAACAGGGCAGTCATACTTAGGGTAAGCGTTCTGCGGGCATGTAGACAGAGTTGCAGATTATTCAGAGATGAGCACATGCAGAGATCCGGGGCAGTACGGATGGTGTAATGGTTAGCATTACTGCCTCATGGGTTCAATACCCACCATGGCCCTAACTGTGCGGAGTTTGTATATTCTCCCTGTGCTTGCGTGGGTTTCCTCCGGGTACTCCGGTTTCCTACAAAAATATACTGGTAGGTTAATTGGCTCCCAAAAAATTAACCCTAGGATGTCTGTGTGTGCATGTACATGTGGTAGGGAATATAGATTGTAAGCTCCACTGGGGCAGGGACTGATGTGAATGGTCAAAATATTCTCTGTAAAGCGCTGCGGAATATGTGTGCGCTATATAAGAAACTGCTAATAAAGAAATAAATAAATAAATTATCTGTCTGATTTCAATACGATCCCATGCACCAATGATCGGGTTGGTGTAAATGCAGGGCTGGATTTAGGGGTCTTGCCGCCCCCAGGCACCACACTGTTGGATGCGCATCCCTCCGCCCCCCCTTCCCCCCTCTCCTCTCCTCCGTGTACCTGCCCAGCCCCTCGTCGGCACTCAGTCCCGCCGCCCGGCTCAGCGCTCAGCTCTCTGCCTTCTCCTGCAGCTGCCGCTCCTCGCACTGCAGGTTGGTGATGTAGCTGGAAAGCGGCCCCGCCAGCGTGTCCTCTAGCTGAATCTCCACGCCGCCGGAACATCTCTGCCTGCGGCCCCTGCAGGGTCCCCCTGTCCTCCTTCTACAGCAGGTGGCGGCCGGCCACAGTGACACCTCAGCCACCGACGGCCACAGTGTTAAGGAATCTGGAGGGAGGATGCATGCTGCCCAGCACAGGGAGCATCCACAGAGGGAGCACTATCGATGGCTGCAGCACACAGTACAGCCTCGACCTGGCACAGGTCACTAGCTCCAGGTCTCTATGGGCAGATGTGCAAAGGGGTGATGTTAGTGCTCCTGCTTGGCTATCCGGTGAGACCCGGAGCTAGTGACATGTGTCGGACGAGGCTCCTGGCTGCCTGCCGCCCACAGTTTGTGCTGCCCCTAGGCCCGTGCCTCACGGGCCTAGTGGCAAATCCGGCTCTGTGTAAATGCTTTCACAAATGAGGGCTGGGAGGGGGCAGGTGTGTAATAATGTAGAATACAGGTGGATGTTCACATGGCTCTCTGGAAGCTTAGGGAACTGCTTTACATGTGAATCAGAAATCGTTGTCTTTCTCAATGCCACAGTCTTTATTGGGATAGGATATGATTAGTGGTAAATGAGTGATTATATAAGGGACATGTAGCTACATGCTAAATATCCTTCCCTCCCCCGGCTCCCATACATAAACCCCAGTGGTCATTCTTCTGCAAATCTGGAGAGGAAAAATGACCATGGGAGCCGATGGGTCATGTGACCAGGATTCCACTGCATGTGTATTGGGGAGATGGGCCAGACCTTCTGAATGAATAGATGAGACGTGTTATGGTCCTATTTCGTTCACAGGTGCTATGAGGATTATTGCTAAACAATGTAGTGAGCAGCAGAATGCCAGGAGTATTGTGGGATAAAGAACAGAGCCTGTTTTCCGCGTTATGGCAAACGTTATCTGAGAAAACCCCATAACTGCATATGCACCGCTAGGCCGGTATAAACTAATATATGGCCTATGCAGTCCAGGTCCAGAGATGGTGTAGCAAATGAAGAGCTCCTTGTACAGCCCCCTCTTTATACTTGGCTGTCCATAGCGCCATCTTTCCTTCAGTGTCTTCTCAGGTGAGGACCTGTGAGAACATGATTTGCACTGGAGTGTGCTTGGGTATGAGGGTAATAGGGTTGATCGTAACAAGGTCGAAACATAATAGGTTGACCACTAGGTAGACGCATGAAAAGGTTGACATGGAAAAGATGGGACATGGATACTGTTTAAGTGTACCAGGTGCCCTTGGCACACCATTATATTCTCCCATGTATAAAAAAAACATGAAAAACTCATGTCAACCTTTCCCATGTTAACCTTTTTCCAGTGTCATCCTTTTTGAACACGTCGACTAAGGTATGTTGTCCCATTTCATGTGTCCACCTATGGCCTGCTTTTTAGCACCCACAATGTGTTGGTCCAATCCGTGGGTGTGTGCCAGCGGTGAAGGAATGCTGGCAGTCACCTATGTGCAGAGGCAGGCAGCAGCGGGGTCCAGGCTGCGCTGAATGCCCGGGGTGTGGGTGACCAGCATGCAGCATCGCAGTGGGGCGGGCAGTCCGGGGTGTCCGGGAAGCGCTGATTGGAACTGCGGCCAGCGGTGGCAGAATTTTTCAATTAATTCAAAAGAGAGGCCGGCCGTTGATTGGCTGAGAATGCTCTCTCAGGCCTGTCGACTAATAGTGGTCAGCCTATTGACTGTCGACCTGCCGACCGCATCCCGTGTGCTCAATGTGTTGGATTCATTGCCAGATCCACTAAGCACCTGGATGTAGTCATTTATCAGGACACTAAATGCCGTAAAAATCTCATGTCAACCTTTTGCTTGTGTCAATATTTTGACCATGTCAACGTTGTCATGTGTCGACCTTTTGACTGTTGACCTAATGAGCTACACCCAGTGAAAGCGCATGCAGTATAATGAGGCAGAAGTATTAAGCCTGGTGAAGTGATAAAGTAGATGGTGATAAAGCACCAGCCATTCAGCTGTGTTTAAAAAATGACAGGAGTTGATTGGCTGGTGCGTTATGACCTTCCATTTTATCCCTTCACCAGGCTTAAAACATCTGCCCCATTATATCATATATGTTCATATCTCTACACTGGATCCCCGCCTGGTCTTGAGGAAGGAAACTTTATGTTTAGTTTGCCACACACATAATTGTCAATAATAATTGAGCATAGTATAATTTCCTTTGTTCTTCTAGAATCTGCCTATTATTGTAATAAAACATTCTGCTCCATGGCAATTCTTTAGTGGATTACTTAATTCTCCATTTTTACGTGTATTAAGGTCCAAAACGGATGTATGTGACATGCCGTCGGGTACGATGCGCGGTCCTGTGCGCATCAGACCCTCTGTTCGCACCGGCGGGACATAAGATGTGTCGCAATCAGACCTATCGCAGCACATCGCGGGTGCTTTTTAGCCCCCACAATGTGTTGGTCAGATCCGTAGTTGTGGGGGTGTGGGTGACTGGCGTGCAGCATCGGGCCGGGGGCAGTCTGCAGTGTCCTGGAAGCACTGATTGAGACTGCGGGCGAGATTGATTGGCTGAGAGTGCTCAGGTGGAATGTTACCAATAGAACCAATCCGATTCTATGTATCATCTTCTAGAACAGCGATTTTTGCCCAGCGTGTATGCTGACCTATGATGGGGAAAATCGCTGGGCTGAAAATCCCTCAGTGTATACACTCAGGACCTTATTCTGGTCCATTCGCACAGCCCCATTCATTCGCACGGGTCAGATGTTTCTTGTTTGTGCATGCGCTGGGTGCATGTGGCCACGGCAAATAAACTGCACCCATCCGTGGGGAGGCGGGGCGTACCATTAGCATATGGGAACGCCCATTGTTTCTTGGGTGTTCCCATGAGAACACTGGCCGTTCTCATGCTAATGGCCAGATGATGCGGGTGCGGGGGGCAGGCAGCTGACATCACCGGGTGTCAGCTGCCCACCTACTTCCCTCAGAATCTGCAGATCTGAGTGCATGTTCCACATCATTTGATGGTCGTCAGCATGCTGTGCGAATGTACGCACCATGCGAATGGTGGTAAAGTGTACCACCATTTGCAAGGCGGGATCTGAGAATTGCGTATAGCTGTGCAACAGGATAGCAGATATCAATAGTATTGCTCAGCGCAGGGTTTCTTTCTGTCTGGGCAGCGGCTAACTACTCTCAGTCATCTGCAACTTTGAAGATGAGTGATCAGAACTGAATCGGGCCCCTAGTTACAGAGGAGGAACAGGCTACTCTTTTAAAGTTGTGGTATTGTCTCATGTATCAAATGCCTAGTTTCTATTGATTTGTAAGCCTGCGAGCAGGGCACTTTTACCACTCTCTGCTATTACTCAGTCTTGGTTTATTACTGGTTTGTTCCCTACTGTAAATCGCAAAAGAATATGCTGCATCTATATATGTAAATGTTACTACCATATTGTTAGAGAGTATGGGAAAGTGGATGCAGTCATTTAGTCTACAGCATGATGGTCGACAGTCAGTAGGTCGACACCATTAGGTCGACATGGGTCTAGGTCGACATAGGAAAAGGTTGACATGGTTCTAGGTCGGAAGGACATTAGTTCGACAGGTCATTAGTTTGACATTGTCTAGGTCGACGGTCAAAAGGTTGACATGGGGTTTTTCACTGTTTTTTGAGCCGACATGTGCCGACAGGCAGTATTTCATGCTCTACCATCCTCTAGGGCACGGTGGGAGAATAAAATAGTGTGCCAAGCGCAGTGAGGCACCGTGCCCGATGCAAGGGGATGCAGTGCACTTTAAACTGTGTACATGTCGACTGTGTGGACATTCAGGTAAAAAAACGGTGAAAAACCCTGTCAACCTTTTGACTGTCGACCTAAACATTGTCAAACTAATGACCTGTCGAACTAATGACCTTTCGACCTAGAACCATGTTGACCTAGACCCATGTTGACACTTTCCCATGTCGACCTAATGGTGCCGACCTAATGACTGTTGACCATCATGCTGTAGACCAAATGATCCCAACCCATGGGAAGGGTGTTATTAGAATTGGTACTTGTGTATTATCACGGCGCCCATTGCTTTGAATACCATAAGGCATACGATGGTATGCGATGCGATATCGCGCGATGTTGTACAATGGCATACAATTTTAAAATGGTATGACATTGTATATGGCATACAATGCCATACAATGCGATGGGATGCGATAAAAAATTGTATAAGCACCCTAATGGGTGCTTACAATGTTAAATGCACCCTAATGGGTGCTTACAATGTTGAAAGCACCCCCACGTCACCCCCACTATAAACGTGAACCTGAGCGCAGCGAGCCCGCGAGGGGCGGCGGTACGCGTCCTACGACCTTTTCATACCCCACTATCCACGTAGGCGTGGAGTTGACTTTTTATAAAGTGTGGCGAGCGCAGCGAGCCACCAAGCCCGAAGTGTGGCGAGCGGACGCGCATAACTTCACAGGTATACGCGTCGCCTCGCTGCGCTCGACACACTATATAAAATCAACTCCACGCCGCCGTGGATAGTGGGGGTATGAAAAGGTCGTAGGACGCGTACCACCGCCCCTCGCGGGCTCTCTGCGCTCGCCACACTTCGGGTTCACGTTTATAGTGGGGGGTGGCGTGGGGGTGCATTTTACATTGTAAGCACCCATTAGGGTGCTTAAAACCACCCATTAGGGTGCTTGTACAATTTTTAATCGAATAGTGGTGTAAAATCGTGTCGCATCGCATGCCATCGGGTGTATGGCATGCGATGCGATAAAAACATTGCACGACCAACATCGGGGGCGCCGTTATAATACACAAGTACCTTAGAATTTACCAAAGCATGTACCTTATGACCATAAATACCCTTTGACCTGCGGCTATGGGATTCAGACCTGTTAGCAAGGCTGCAATTTTGGCAGATGGAAAAAACCATGCTGCACTGCAGACGGGGCAGATGTAACATGCAGAGAGAGTTACATTTGGGTGAGTTATTTTGTTTCTGTGCAGGGTAAAATAATGGCTGCTTTATTCTTATACTGCAATATAGATTTCCATTTAAACACACCCCACCCAAATCTACCTCTTTCTGCACATTTCATCTGCCCCACCTGCAGTCCAGGAGAGTTTCTGTCCATCTGCAAAAATGTCAGCCTATTAAATTAACCTATGTCTCCTGAACAGACGTCGAATGCGATATACTCCCGCTATGAGAATGGCTCCCTCAATATGAACAATTATGTATAATACCATAGGTAGTTTGTAACATTATTTACAATAATGTGCAAGAAAGCTTCTTAAAACAACTGTAAACTATGGAATGACAACATTAAATAAAATCCCTTTAAACACAAATTGATGGAAAAATTACATTAAACAAAATCTAACATTGTTACCATAGAGACATTGATGTGATGACTGTGTGGTTATTGAACACTGTCAAACAGAATCATTGATTTTATACCTTCCGCATAAATTGTGCCTTGTAAGGTTTGGGGTTTTCAGAATTGTATCTTTTGTTTAAAGACGACTGATCTAGTCTTTAAGGTGATGTTTGTTTTCCTAGCACTGATTGCACATACTAACCCATGCCCAGGGAGAGTGCACTTTAGTGCAGCAGAGGCCTACAATGGGAGCATTTGGTTGCAGCCCGGCTCTGCTTTTCTTGTAAGCTGTTTCAGCCGACTGTGCACATTGTACCAGTTTACAAGGGAAGTTGATCTATTGAGCTGCAAGGAGGAGAGAAGCTGCTGGCTCTAAGGAGGCAGCTGTTCCTTTCAGCTATGTGGCAGTTGCTGCATCCACTTCATTCACAGTATTGAAACCGTCATTTTAAAGAGCCCGACGCAGGCGATTTCCATGGGCGTGGGTCCTGAACAAATCAATAAAGCGATCCGTTTTTAAAGACCTACACATATTTTTGTTTTCTACTCCATAGACTGAACAGCCGTTGACATCAATCAGAAATCTGAAGCGATTTCATTGCAGTGTAATCAATTTTATATTTTGGATACGCAGATCAGGATCTTGGCCACCTACATACAAGCTGGTTTTTCTATTTCACCATAGAACATTAACTGAAATAAGCTACTCATTTGTTTAGGTTAACTTTTACAATGTCATGCAAAGAGATTAAATGTTACGCGTGTAAGGTGCAGGGTGCAATATTCCCCATTTCATGTTCTGGTTTGTAATTACTAAAGGTAAAGCGTACCTACGGCTATGTCAGAAACTACGGTTTTGTCCCTTTGGGAAAAATTGTGTGACAGCAGGACGTGTAGCTGTCCCTGGCAGTGGGTTACACACGACTATGCTGCATTAGTGGCATCTGGAATCGACCACGTTTTTTCCCCCTTTTAACTTCTATGGGCCTGATTCAGGAGCACAATCCTGCAATTTTTCGCACTACGGCGCATGTGCAGTTTCCGCTAAATGTCAAAATGCGATGACATCCTGGAAGGATGCGATTACAGTTTGCCAGACAGCAGGGGTGGGACAGGGCTGCAACACAGCTTTTAGTAGGTACGGTCCGGACAACACCCAATGTCACATTCAGCCGTTGCAACCCATAAAACTGTGGAACAGGGCCTGCCTTCAAAGCCAGGCTGCAAATGTAGGGGCTACCCTTACCGCTGCAACTGCAATGCGATCACGAGGGACTTTACATGCTGGGCAGCCTTGCCTTGTGCCTGGTGGCCCCTGGCATGTGGGATACAGCAGTTGATGTTTTGCTATTTTAGCATAACTGCAACTGCAGCTGAATTGGGCCCAATATATGGCAAAAATCTGTACAGCAAACCGTACATTTAATTTTTTTGGTGTTCTCCCCCCACCCCTACTGACAAAACTGCGCTGTGTGAAATAAGCCAAAGGGAAATCCCTTTGTCAGCGAAAAAAAATTGTATAAGCCTCTAAGAACCAAGGCAAGTAAATGTAGAGTGCTTAGGCTAACATGGATTTTTGGATGATGTATAAAACAGCATCCAGGCTTTTTTTTTTTCTCTCCAAAGTCTGTTCTGAAAACTTCAGGGGGAAAAAATATGCCATAAAAATTACAGTTTATATGTTTTATTTTAGTCAAGTTCTGGCAAAAGTATCATTTTAGCGGCTGCTAGTCCTGGTGGATTTGAGTAACAGTGTTTCCTCCACTGCAACCTGACTGTACTACATGAACGCTGTAAATGTTATACTTGTATCCCTCACTTAACCAGACACAGATGTCCTCTGTTTCGCTCACACTCCGCGTTTATGGAACGCCGTGCATTATTTAAAATAAAACATTGACAGATTTGTGTATTGGTGAAATCTAAGGAGCAAAATGGAAACAAGGGAGTTTCATATTGGTAAAACACGGGGGACTCATTTAGCCCCGCTTTCAGGTAGTTGGTAAGTGACAAATAGATATAAGCGGGATTGTGGCACACTTTCCCAGAAGGGTTTATTATATTCAGAATGCTGTTTTTTTTTTTTTTTTTTTTACTTGGAACGCATTATTTATAGGAAGCTTTATATGGTTCCTGAGAATTATGTCTAAATGCTGCTTATTGGATTATACACTATTATGGATGTTTATGATCATTTAAGCTTTGTCCTTCTGTACTCTTTATTTCTGCGATGCATCCTCAATGTAAAGGTCACTAACTCGTAATAGCGGAATAACCATAAATATTTATATCTACAATAAATTCTAAGTTTTAATGCAGGAAATGTATTGTAACATGCACTATTTATTAGCCACTGCATCACTTTTATAAAATACCGTTGAATTACCTAAGATATATTGTTTTCCTTTTTATGCGTTCGGTGTATTGTCACTGTTCACGGAATATAATATGTTTCTTTCTTTTTTCTTCTCCTGCTGCTTAGGCGTTATGTCTTTGCTGCGGCCCCTTCTCTTGGATGTTGTCCCAACTATCCAGCAGACCTCTGCTTTGGCTCTCGGGAGGCTCGCCAATTATAATGATGATCTGGCAGAAGCAGTTGTTAAAGGAGACATACTTCCCCAGCTTGTGTATTCTCTGGCCGAACAGAATGTAAGTAAATACGATATGGTGTTCTAAAGACATTTCTTTCATTGTGGCAGAAAATTGAAACTTCGTTATAGAGTATTCATAAACACTAATGCCTATCACATAAAGCTTCAGATCCAAGGATGGCCAATCCTTGCGTCTCTGACTGTTGTACAACTTCTTAGCATATCTACCGGTTGGTTGTTTCCACTAAATGCAATATAAATATTTAATATGAGGCCTTTCTGAAAGGATAAGTATATCTAGATGTGGAGACATGAGACACACTCTCAGATCTTCAATGAAAGGTGTTGTGTTTTTTCTTTTGTAGCTGTTAGACCCCATGGGGTAGATTCTATTAGCCACCACTAACGGTAGGGTAGAAATGCCATAGGGATAACCAAAAACGCACATTGCATGATGTTTCAATAGAACCATGTAACGAATTGAATCTCGCCCTAATACCCCCTTTAGATCGGTATGCTGGGCCGACACTTTCACATTAAATCCGAGTCGCCCATTATACAGTGGACAACCTGAGTTTCACCCTTCTTATAGTGTAACCCGGGTCAAATTGCCAGGTTGGTCGACCCGGGTTAGAAGCTTTGATGCTTTCACACCACACAACCCGGGTTAGAAGCTTTGATGCTCAGAAACTCAGCAATTACCCGGGTCCAAGGTGCAGTGTGAAAGGGGAACAAGAGACATTACAGTATTATTTATTTATTTATTTATTACCAGTTTCTTGTATAGCGCACATCTATTCCACAGCGCTTTGAACATTCACATCAGTCCCTGCCCCAGTGGAGCTTACAATCTACATTACCTACCACATGCACACGCACACACAGACATTCTAGAGTTAATTTGTTTGGAGTCAATTAATCTACCAGTATATTTTTGGATTGTGGGAGGAAACCGGAATACCCGGAGGAAACCCACGCAAGTACGGGGAGAATATACAAACTCCGCACAGTTAGAGCCATGGTGGGAATTGAACCCATGACCTCAGTGCTGTAAGGCAGTAATGATAACCATTACACCATCTTTGCTGCCCCGAACAGTATGAAGAAAAGCCAATGTTAGCTTTACTCTCTAATATGGTATCTATTAGATGCTATACAACTGGTGCTCTCAAATCATTGTTACCGAGAGTGTAAGTGATGGGATATTGTGACCTTGCCCTTCTTGTATCCTTTTATAGAAGCACTTATTTGAGACCTATATATAGTTTTGTTTTCTACAAACATATACTTAAGATGTGATTCTCCCTATCCAAGTCTCACCCTTTATACCTTATCAATTAAGTGCTCCTAAACAAGATACATCTCTGTTACAGTTCCCGTATATATGCCCTTATTCAGGTCTGATCGCAGTAAAATTTTGTTCTCAAAATGGGCAAAACCATGTGCACTGCAGGTGGGGCAGATGTAACATGTGCAGAGAGAGTTAGATTTGAACGGGTTGTGTTGAAACTGAAATCTAAATTGCAGTGTAAAAATAATGCTGCCAGTATTTACCCTGCACAGAAACAAAATCACTCACACAAATCTAACTCTCTCTATACAGGTTACATCTGCCCCACCTGCAGTGCACATGGTTTTGCCCATTTTGAGAAACAAATTTGTACTGCGATCAGATCTGAATAAGGGCCACAGTTGCTTGCTTTGTGCAACTGCCTCTGCACAATGAGATCACCACATTATTCAGTAGTCCATTTCAACTCTGTAGTTATTTCTCATCCACATCCCTAATAATCAGTCTCATGGGCTTAAGGTTAAAGATGCTCCAAGAAAAAGAGAAAGACCGTACAAAAACAAATAACTGGGTAATAATAGAAATTTTGTTTTTAAGAAAGACTTCGGTTCCCTAGATTGACCTTCCCAAAGTCCTCTCTGGGCCTGCTAGAGTCTGCCCCGGTCCTGCCTTCCACCGCCCCGTTTCTTGGCTTCTGTGCTGGAAATACTTCCATTGTATAGAAGTGCAGCTCTGAATACTTGTGTTTTGCATAAATAATTCATTTATGTTTTGATGAATAGAAGCTAAGTGACAGTCTGTTAGATAATGGAGATACTTTACCAAGAAAAAGCAGCTGATTGTTTTATTTAAAACAACTTTTTTTAAACCAATAAACGTCTCTGAAAACAGTTTCTTACATGAAAACGGAACGGATTAGTCTAAATGTATTAAAACACCCTAACCTTGTAGGGTGCATCACTTTACTGCGTGGTCATCGTGCCTACTATATTCACTCCAAGCACTGCATTTACCCCTCCTAAATATATTACATTTGCTCTATAGATAGTATTCCTCCTTTTGTATGTTTCTTCATGGAAAATGATCTGCTTGCTGCTGCGCCTGGGTGAGGTGCACTGATAAATACCTCCTTCCTCCTACCTATATAGACCCAGTAGTATACCGGTAAGGTTTCCGTTCAATAAGGGGCAAAGTGCCATTGCAATGGTGTGGTAAAGGCAAGTTTTTCCCATGGACTAGTTGATTTTTGTTCACCGTTCTTTCCAAAGAACATTCTGCAAATCTGTGGCCATTATAAGCGCGACAAAATATTGCACCATACTTGCCGACTTTGGCATACTCCTTTCCGGGAGAAGCCCGGAGAGGAGTGAAAGGGGGCGGGTAGAGGCTTCGTTTTGGGGGCGGGGCACGGGGGTGTCATCAAGCCCCGCCCCCATGACGGGCTAAAGCCTCAATTTGCGGGTCCGTGGGTGGGGGGAGGGGCTAAAAATGACGCAAAATGCAGCGAATTGCGCCATTTAGCCCCGCCCCCTCCCCGCGGACCCGCGAAAGTCATAGTTTTTAGACTGCGGGGAGAGGGGGAGCCGGGGCTGTAGGGAAATGCGGGAGACTTGCCCCCTTTCCCGGGGGACCGGGAGGGGGACCCGATTTGCGGGACCCTCCCGGCCATTCCGGGAGGGTAGGCAAGTATGTATTGCACCGCTCCTTAACTGTTTTGGCACACATATTTCCTGACTTTTTTTTTTTTTTACTTTACTCACCCACATTGCTATTCAACATGGTTATCTCCCAACTTATCGTGGTGCACTTCTAATAATACATATTGGGGAAAAATGTATCAAGTCTAGGAGAGCGATATAGTTGAGTATTTGACCCAAGCAACCAATCAGCTTCTGTCATTTATATAACGAAGGCCAGATGTATTAAGCCTGGTGAAGTGGTGATAAAGTAGAAGGAAATAACGCACCAGCCAATCAGCGCCTAACTGTCAAGTTACAGACTGGGTTTAAAAATTTGCTGCTGGGAGCTGATTGGCTGCTGTGTTATCACCTTCCACTGTATCCCTTCACCAGGCTCAATACCCTGTACATCTGCCTCTAAAGGCCCCCATGCACGCGGCGATAGCCGCGTGCAATGCGTTATCGGATGGATTGCATTACATCGCAACGCATGCGTTTTACATGCGATTTGCTTATGATGCGATTCGTGGGCAGCCCAAAAAGTATGTGCAGCACATACTTTTTGTCCTGTGCGATGCGATGCCTGCGGGAGCGCGCATCGCATCGCAGCATGTATGGGGCCATAAGTGTTTGAAATTACAGTTAAAAGCTGATTGGTTGCTGGGGGAAATTTTCCCCTTTTAAATCTCTCCAAGGCTCAATCTGTACCACCCCGAGATATCATTTGGTGTGATCTGCAAATAGATAAATAAATAACACTCAATTCCAACTTTTTTTATCCTATATGATAAAAAGCTAATATATGTTATTTATAGTTATTTATTTTACTTTGAACACTGAGCGGGAGCAATATATTTACAAGTCTTTTTGCAGAATTGTTAAAGCTGGATTACAATTTTTGGGTATTGGTAATTGACAGCAGATTTGCAATCCTGCCCCAGATTTGTAAGGAGATTGAGGTGCGGATTAAGACACTGATGGACATGTACTGTCTTCATTTTGTGTTTTGGACATTGGGCCTAATACAGACCTGATTGCAGGACACATTTGTTCTCCAAATGGGTAAAACCATGTGCACTGCAGGCGGGGCAGATGTAACATGTGCAGAGTTATATTTTGATTATTTATTGAATGAGTTATTTTGGTTCTGTGCAAGGTAAATACTGGCTGCTTTATTCGTACACTGCCATTTAGATATCAGTTTGAACACACCTCGCCCAAATGTAACTCATTTTGCACATGTTACATCTGCCCCACCTGCAGTGCACATGGTTTGGCCCATTTTAAGAACAAATTCGTCCTGAGATCAGCTCTGAATTAGGCCCATTATCCTTTGAAAGACAAACTTCCATCCCAGATACCACTGAAGAACCTATAACCTGATGCTATTGCAGTCACATGGAAGAATAAATTACTTTCCATCACTTACGTACAAGCTTCTATTTGTGCCATAGCATCCAGGCAAACAGGTCTCTTTGTACCCCTTTCACACCGCAGCCATAACATGGTATATTGCCGGTTTTTAAGTGCTTCAATCTGGTTCTAGCTGCAGTGTGAAAACCGGTATTTGAAAAGGGTAAAAAGAAGAATCCTGCATGGTTCTGAGCCATTTCATTGTGCAGTGTGAAAGGCTCAGACCCGGTATTTACAACACATGACTGTATCACAGAAGGCGATCCCCCTGTCATGATGTCACTGGGCAGAAACAGGAAATAACTGGAGGAATCACATGCAGAGTGGGTTTAGATGGGCTGCGGGTGTGATTGGTGCAGCAAGCGCTGGCCTGTCATATGTGTGAGCCAGAAAAGTCCATTTAAAATAACATCACACTGTTTTGTATGGGTGAAACAGGTTCAGTGTGAAAGGTACCACCCCGGTAATGAACCGGTTATATTCCGTTCCAACATGCAATGTGAAAGGGGTTTAGCCTGCTCAGACCGGTTTAAGAAACGTTTTAAAATACCTGGTCAGAGCAAGGTTTCCGATGTGAAAGCAGTATAATGCTGCCCATACATATGTGAGATATTGCATGCAATCATTTAATCATTTAATGTCGGCCACATCTGGCCGATATATCGAATGATGCATGCATTTTTAAGGGGACATTCAACCTAATTGGATGAGAGAGCTCTCTCTCAGGGCCGTCCAGTGTTTCAAAGTCATCTGCTGCCACTGCTGACTCCTGCCACCTGAAAACTGCTCCGGTCCCCGCTACACAGCCAGCACACAACCCCTCTTCCAGCACCCGATGTCCATCGCAGATGGCATGCGACATCTGGTGCTGCACTGGGCACCACTTGATGCGATCAGATGCAATGGGACAGCACATTTCGATGTCGCATCGCATCTGATCGCATAAGTGTATGGGCACCAATAAGTCTCATCAGATGACATCACAAATGGTGATGCCAAATCTCATCAGTATTGTCTACATTGAGTGATGTGATTACTTTATGGGCAAAGTAGAAAGGCTGTTGTTAAGGAATGCGTTAACAATATTGATGACTATTAATCCAATCCAATTGTACAGGACAGTTGCATAGATGAATACTTAAATGCACATAGGCCAATATTTGCAAATTAATACCAATTTATATTACGGAGCACAGTTGTCTCCAATATTCAAATTACGGCAACAGAGTTCCACATCCATAAATGCCCCCACAGTGCAGGTACATAAATTTCCCCCACAGTGCAGGTACTCCACGGATAGAATACACTGTTCCCGGCATACTGTTTCCCAGGCGGCGGGTCCGGCGATGTGGGTGCTGCAGCCGCAAATTAGCAAGTTAATATGGCGTCCCAGCAGCGGGACTCGCGCCCGTGGGTGCTCATCAATTTATGTGGCTGCTCGGGCCCTTGAGCACCCACAGATTCGGCACCTATGCTAACAGCTGCTGTGGCTCAGAGGTGTGGGATGTGGTTCTTGCAAGTGGAAGAATTAGTATATACATCCTTATCATGTTCTTTTCAGGTGTTCTTAGGTAATGAGACCACTGGATGTCAGATGATGTATGCAGATGCATGTACTCCTGCATATTACAGAAAGAAAAAATAAATGCCTATAACAAAATACAGCAATGCATTGTAAACAGCAATGCATTCGCAGATATAATAGCAATAAACTAACCATCAATTTTTTTTCCTTCTGAGTGTCTAGGGCTTTCACTAATATGCTATAGAAGCAGGCTGGAGACCCACCTAAAAACACACCTGGGCCTATGTTTTGACAAACACTCCCAGAAAATGACATGTTTCTGCCCCTAAATGCAGACTTCCTCCCAATCAAACACTGGGTCAGATGTATTAAGCCTGGTAAAGAGATAAAGTGAAATGTTATACCACACCAACCAATCAACTTCCAACTGTCATTTTTCAAACATAGCTGATTGGCTGGTGCATTATCACCTTTTATTTTATCTCTGAGCTGTGACTGTTATGCATATCGATATTTATTCGTAAATTGCGGCTGCGCATGTACAGTATTAAGTCATTCCGTTATCGACCAGTTTGCGAGTTCTGTAAATAGCGATCCGTTCTGTATCAGGACCTAGGCGTGCGGAGAGACACATTGCTCCAAAAATGTAAAGGCCTCTCTCTCTTTTATTTTTGCCTTCACTTTCTCTGTCAGCAAAACTGCAAAATGATGCCTGAGTGTGAGGATGTCAGGACACATTTTATTACATGTCAGTGTTATGTGCTTTGACGCTTTTTATTACAATACTTGGACCTACAAATCTGCTTCTCCATAAAGTAGGTACTATCGTAAAAAAAAGTATAAAACAGTGCCCAAGGACCGCCAGCTCTGAGTTCTTACTTTGACCCAGACAAGAGACGAATTTAGACCAAGTTCCTCATTTTAGAAGTGGAGCACGTGTACAGTCTGCACATATGTGGACACGTACGGATACAAAATTGAAGTCATGTGTATTCTGAGTGACACAAACCACAGAATACTTGCAAGTCGACATCCAGCAGCGTGTGTACGCCCGGAGTATAAATGTATTCAGCTAAAGCTTACTAATTTACAGTGATAAATATAAATAGGAAGGAAGATTGCTATATTTACAGTCTGGTGATAAATGGTTACAATGCATTTACTATAGAGATGCCTGCAGTAGTTCTACTGCCCCCCCAAAAATATGAATTGATGACGACATAATATAGCCAGTACTCTCTAGTTGTTCTATGCAAGGACGATCATCTAGACTTCCAAATAATCTAAGAGCCAATGAGAAGCAGAAATTTATAGTTCCAGTCTACAGTCAGGTGTCTTCATCATTATTCTCTTCAGCAGGCCCCCAGACTTGCTACAGATAGGTCTCTGGGTTCTGTCTACACTAAGTATATGTACTTATCCTATGCTTGAGGAGAGAGGATATTTTACAGTAATTTAAATGAATAAGATGAATCTATATTCATGTATATATATGTAAAGGTGAAAAAATAGAGAGCGCCACACACCTGAGAAATTTTTAGTTAATAGAAAATATTTTACTAAATATAAAAATCAAATACATATAAAAACAATGACAACAATATAATAAATTCAGCTCCTTATAAAATAGGGAAATGATCAAGATTTATCATCGGTGAGTCAGACTCCGCTCCAAACAAATGCCTGATTTACTGAAGAGACAGAGCTCTATGGAGTGGTATCGCGTTAAATGAGTTCTTTCAAATAAATGTTAGTTCATTTGTAGTAGAATGACAAAGATAACGTGCCACTAAGTGTCCAATGACATAAGGTTTTTCCAATATTTAGTATGGTGAGGGACCCTCAAAAGAATTTCTGCTCATACTACCTCTGTAGTTTAAGATGGATTGCCTCTCATATGCCTGCGGTCGCCAGGAGATGTTTTGTTCTTCCGTGCGGCTCAAACTACAACCCGCTAGGACGGTCAGCCGTGAACGGCGTGCCGCCGATGGATTGAGCAGGGAGTGAGCCCGCACTGACCTGATATAAATTTCCAGGTGCTCCGTTGAAGGCTTCCAAAGTTTAGCAGGTGCGAGGTCCACTTTCACTGGATCGCGATGGTACGATTTCAGAGCGGCTGCTCGTAGTGACAGGCAGTCTGGGCAGAGAGCTGGCAAGGTAGTCAGTGCCTTGCAAATAATCCTTGACGCGTTTCTCCGCTGTGGAACAATAGCGGTTTCATCAGAAGGGGATCATCCCCATCTTCCAGACAACCTAGCTGCTTCACAGGTGCACTCATTACTCACTAATGCTGTGTACACACGGGGGCGATAGGGGCTATAATCGCTGGGAATATGGTCGCAGGTGACCATATTGCCAGTGATGGAAGTGTGCCCCGGCGATAAATCGCAGGGTGCGCGCTCCCGTTTTCTGCCCCATTGTAATCGCTGGTCGCACCAGCTAATTACCTCTGCGGCTCCCCCAGCAGAGGTTCGTTTTCATCAGCGACCATCTCTGGTCGCTGATGAAAAGGAGACACTGAGCAATATATTGCTCAGCAATATTTTGCAAGCAATATATTGCTAGCAATATATCTCCCCCCCCCCCCCCCCCCGTGTGTACGCACCTTAACACATTTTAAATGATCCGCAGGTGGAGCTAAATACTTCACTTGTGATTATGGGCCTTATTCTAGTTCACTCTCTGACAAAATCCTTCTTAGATGGACAAAACCATGTGCACTGCAGGGGGACAGATGTAAAATGTGCAGAGAGAATTAGATTTGGATGAGTTATTTTGTTTCTGTGCAGGGTAAATACTGCCTGCTTTATTTTTACACTGCAATATAGATCTCACTTTGGAGTAAAACCCCACCCAAATCTAACTCTCTCTGCACAAGTAACATCTGCCCCACCTGCAGTGCTCATGGTTTTGTCCATCTTAGAAGGATTTTGTCAGAAAGCGTGAACTAGAATAAGGCCCCATGTGAGGAGATCTGGAAAACATTAACTGTTGGTAGCTCTCAAGGATTGGAGTGGGCTACATCAGCTCTAATGGTTACACACAGCCAACCATATACCGTATGGTATATACCACATGTACACACAGACATTCTAGGGTTAATTTCTTCTAAACTTTTTAGCTTCTGTTATTGCTCTTCAGGGTGTCCACTTAATGACAGTGGTGTCTCCAGTAGTAATCCATTTATTATTTATTAACAGTTTCTTATATAGAGCACACAAATTCCACAGCGCTTTACAGATAATATTTGAACATTCACATCAGTCCCTGCCCCAGACAATCTATATTCCTTACCACATGAACACGTACACTCATTCATTCTAGGGTTAATTTTTGTTAGGAGCCAATTAGCCTACCAGTATATTTTTGGATTGTGGGAGGAAACCAGAGTACCCAGAGGAGACCCACGCAAATACGGGGAGAATATACAAACTCCGCACAGTTAGAGCCATGGTGGGAATCGAACCCATGACCTCAGTGCTGTGAGGCAGTAATGCTAACCATTACACCATCTGTACTGCCCCAAAGAACTCATTCCACAATCATTGACACTGATCAGTGATTTGATTTGACTTGCTGTGCGTTATCAGCCAGGACGTAACTATCTATTGTATGATTATTGGAAATTAAACTCCTTTTCTCCTGTTGGGGCAGCTAATGGTGGTCTTCCAAATTCCTGGCAGTTTTATATCCAAAGAGTTTCTTTATTAAATAGAGGTGTGATTTAGATTTGAGCAGGTTTTTTTTTTCTGACTATTTTCCGGCACACTTGGGCCCCTGCAAGCTTTCCCAATCGGTTCCGTACAGTACTTACTTGGAGAATACAATGTAGCAGACTTCTGTTAAGTAGATCAATTAACCCGTCCACTAGTGGAGGGGCCAGCTGTGAGCACTTTTTAAGGCCTTTCGGGGGTTAATTTAAAAAGATTGTCAGGATGATAAACTGCCCAGTATACTGAAGCACAAACACATTTAATCTGTCTCTCAGTTCCAGGGTTGTTGGCCTGGAGCCAGCTTTAGCAAATAAACGTAAGTAAGTGGAAACTTTCTCAGTCTTGGTTCCGAGAACTGACAGTGAACTGTGTCTGAACGTTTTGTGCTCTCTATCCCCAAATCAGATTGTATGAAGTGGACTATAGGGACATATTTTGCAAAGAGCATTAACCTATTGATTGCTTGAACCTCGTTTTTGCTGTAGTGTAGTATTTTAATTGACATAAGTTTGTGCATTATTTTTTT